>NC_084532.1:14075500-14263000 GCF_024500275.1 Phycodurus eques | reverse complement strand
GAAATGACATTGTAAAGATTTAGAATTTGTTTCCAATTAGTTTGACTTATTCAGCCTATGTTCAACCATGATCACATTTACAGGTATGGTGTATTTTATAAGCTGATTGAAGGCAATTTGCTCAAATTTTTGTTGTTCTATGTTCTATAAAGTTGTTCTCTCCTTTAAAATCATAATGTACTGTCCCTTGGTTTTGGGTGTTAAAGCTTGCATGGAGAGGTGTTTATCTCATCAAATTGACAGCAGAGCAGCCTGGCTGTCTACCTGCCTGTTTGTCTGGCTTCATGTGGTCTTGCCAGTTTCTCTGGCCAGCTGGAGCTGTTAGAAAAGGGTGAATATGAACCGAGGACCTGCACAGCATCAACTCGTTGCTTCACAGCACTGACAGATACTTTGATTTGACATGCCATGAGCAGTTAAAGTGAAAGTTATGTATACATGTTAATTAAACTGTTTATGCATGAAGGGGTCAGAGACATTAGCAAGTCCCAGTGCAGAAGTGTGAATTTCTTGTCTTTTTTCCTCCATCACAGCATTTTCACCTCCTCTGTCTCTCATTTCTGTAATGATTACCAGGTGTAAGGACTAAATCTCCCCCCCCCCCCCCCCCCCCCCCCCCCCCCCCCACCCCCCCCCCCCCCCCCCCCCCTCTTTTTTTTTTTTTGCCAAGTAGAGATGCAGATAGCTCTATTTGTGAACCGTCTCTGAGTGTTTGAAGCTCGGCAGGGAATTTTTACATTGGGTTTTTGAAATAGCTACCTCTGTTTTTTGTGGGTATTTTCAAAGTACCTGGAGGTTGTGGTCTTTAGCTCCTTAAGAAAAAGGAGTTGGTCGGCTCAAACAATAAAATGTTTTTGTCAAATCTAATCCGGTTAAAATTGATGAGCATTTAGACAAGTATAAATTATTTTTAATGTTAAGCAATGGCAGTAACAGCTATTCTATGAAGACAAATTAAAAAACTAAATTCATTCATTCATCTTCCGTTCTGCTTATCCTCACTAGGGTCGCGGGCGTGTTGGAGCCTATTCCAGCAATCTTCAGGCGCGAGGCGGGGTAGACCCTTAACTGGTCAACAGCCAATCGCAGGGCACATATAAACAAAGAACCATTCGCGCACACATTCACACTTTAGAGTCCTCAATCAACCTACCATGCATGTTTTTGGGATGTGGGAAGAAACCGGAGGGCCCGGAGAAAACCCACGAAGGCACTGGGAGAACATGCAAACTCCACACAGGCGAACCCCGGTCCTCAGAACTATGAGGCAGACTAACCAGTCTCCACCGTGCCGCCAAAAACTAAATTAAACTATATATATTTTTAAAAAATTATAAATGTATATCTACAGTGGATATAAAAGTCTACACATCCCTGTTCAAATGCTAGGTTTTTGTGATATAAAAATGAGACCAGGACAAATCATTAAAAAATAAAAAAAAATCCACCATTAATTTGGCCTGTAACCTGCACTACTCAATTGAGGTTTTTGAGAGCCGAAGTAAAATAAACAACTGAGATAATGTGGTTGCACAGGTTTGCACACCCTCTTGTAACTGCAGATTTGACTGTGTTTAGAATTCACCAATAATATTCAAACATGTTAAATGAGAGTCAGCACACACCTGCCTCCATTTAAAGAGCTTCTGATTAACCTCAGATATGGTTCAGTTGTTCTAGTAGACTTTTCGTGACTTTTTTATTTATTTTTTATTTTTTTGTAACTGAAGCCTGAAGGTTTCTGACTGCTATTTCAAATTGTTCGTAATTCCCTCCAACTTGTCTAAGAGTACAATTCCAGCTGACTAAAAACACCCCCAATGCATGATGCTCCCACCACCATGCTTCGTTGTAGGTACAGTATGTTGTCTTTTGCGCCAAACAAACCTTTTAGAATTATGGCCAAAATATTTTAACCTTGGTTTTATTGGACCATAACAAAATCCCAAAGACGTGGAAGTGTGTCTGATGAAAAAGCCACTTTCAATAAGTATTTACGAAAAGTCACAGGATCAATCCCGCAACAATTAAATCTGTACATTAATTATCATGTTTTTGTTTTTAAATAAGCCAGGCCCATTTAAATCATGTCTAAAAAATCTCAGGTTAGCATTAAGCAGGTCAGCATGTGAAAGGGCCTCCAATCAGTTTTCATACACATTGACAGCTTGTGGTCATATGTTGAACAACATTATTGGACACAACATAGTGATTGTGAATTCCTGCAAGTAATTTTACATGTGTGCTTTTCTACTGCGGGTCAAACTCTTAGCGCTTGTAACATGGAAATCCTTATTGTTGTAACAAATGTAATTTTCTGTGTTGCGTTGCATGGCACCACTCTCTGGGGGGGATGATTGTTTTTGGTCAAACACAATGTTTGCTGGATTTAACTTTTTAAACATACAATTGTTGCAGAATTAGTTGGCTGCTAATTAATTTATGCTCTCTTGTTTGATGTGCAGTATAGCAATACTTTGAAAGCAACTGTGTTCATCCTTTGCATAAATTTGTACCATTTGCTAGAGAGTTCAAAAGAAACAGAACTTGGTTAAGAAAAGTGCACCCACATTTAAATAATGTGCCCCAATTTTGTTTGTGTTTGTTTATAGTGGGAATATTAATGAATTAACATTTTAACAATCCATCATTATTGTTGTGCTGCCACTTATTTTTAACTCAATTATTCTCTAATAGACCACTTTTCTTAATGTGCGCAGCATGTTCTTACCACTTTGTTCACTGTACAACAAAAGATTAATTACAAATATGAGCAATGATCAAAAACATGGTAATCAAATGAAAACAATGAGTTGGGAATTGCAATTGTAATGTAATACAATAGGGTATATGTGCAAATTAACAAAAGGCCATCTATTATTCTGTGTGTGTGTGTGTGTGCGCCTGCGTGTGTATACACTGTACCTACAAGTAAGTCATTACGCGCAGTTTGGTTCTATTCAATGATATACACCTTATACACGTCATATTTGTCTTTTAATTATAAATGGTATCCACCCTCATACTTAAATTGAAGCCATACGCATTTTGGCATGTCCTTACCAGTGGCAGCGGTATTTTTATTTCTGTGGAACGACGACAATGGAATGGAAAGAACACAAAACCATCTTATGCTGTACCTTCTCATAATAAACAGCCTGAACTGAACAGCACCACTTATTACAAAACTATAGATACTAGAATAGAGGCTATAGTTACTCTTTGTATTATTGGCTTGAAACATCTTTGTTGCCAAATTATTTCAGTGGACCTTGATGATTTATTTTTCAAATTGTGCCAACAGATGTCCAATGCTTCTTAAAGTTTATTTGTGTGAACAAGATCCAGATCATTGTGCAGTTGGCTTATAAAAGAACCCACTCTTTCTATTGACCTGTTATAGGATTTCCCCCAACTTTTCGTGTTCTTTTTTTTGTGGCAGTTGCCATCATTTCCACTGAGGCAACAGATTTACATTATGGACTGAAGGCGAAGGTGTACACTTGTATGTACAAAGATTTCCAATGAAAAATAACAATTCTTCTGTGCGGCATTTATGCATTCAAGGGCAGGGTATTGTTGGGTTCAGGGTACAATCCACAGAGTTCTGTGAACATGAAATATCTTCTTTTATCCATCATTTTTTCATTATTCTCCTTCTCCTCTCCCTTTCTCTGCTTTCCTCGAATAGTTTTCCTTGATCGTTTTGACGGGCTTGAGTTGGGCTTTTTGTATGTGTGTGTTTTTGTGCGTCTCTTTTACTATGTCGTTGGATCTCGCATTGTGGCTATTGTGTCTCCTTGCTATTCATCATTGTGTGTGTGTGTTGTTTTTTGTTTTTTTTTAAATCTCAGACTGAATCTATATTGAAAACATGTAGTTGTACTTTCGATTTGAATGTTTTGTGAGAAGGTTGGATTGTGGGACAACTATTGTAAAGGATACAAAGAGGGCCACAGTTTGGAGAAGCTGTTCACATTTTAAGCGCAACTTCTCATTTCATGAACTGCTAATTACTGCAGTCATTTGAGCTGATTTTTTAAATAAGAGAGAAAACACGTGTAACAACTTTGTCCTCCCATCTTATTACCACTCTCTTTGTCTGTTTGCAGGGTCTGTTCATCTTCCTGATATATGGGGTGTACAACACAGAGGTAAGTCTGCATTGTGTCTCAAGGCTGTCGCAGTGAATGAGAGAAATGACAAGTTTCTGATGTGCTCCATGGTTAAAAGCTGTGCCGATTTGGGGGGTTGCAGCAAGTAGGACCATGTGTGTGTGTGTGTGTGTGTGTGTGTGTGTGTGTGTGTGTGTGCGTGCTTGCGTGTGCGTGCGTGTGTGTGTGTGTGTGTGTGTGTGAGACGGTTGATGGTGGGAGGAGGGCTAAGATGGAAGGGAAGGGGACATCGTTTCCACGCAAGCGTCCTACTGCCCTTCATGGTTGGACTAACTTATATGCATCCGAGTCCGACCATTAAACACTGACACGGCGTCGTTCTCAGCCACTCATTGCTCACCTACATTGCCTAATATTTCACTGCCTCTTTAAGTTTTTAAACTCATGGCCCTCCATTTAGAATCCTGACAAAGCCGTTGGCCAGTGCTTTGCGAGGTCCCAAGCAGTCTCCATACATAAAATGGAGGAAGATACATATGCAATGAAGGACTGAGAACATATCATACTGAGATGCTACATTATTACCATTTTGATAAGGCCTGGCCTACTGGCAACAGAGAGAGAGATGCATTTTAATGGATGAGACTCACCTCATGGCAATCACTCTTGGTCAAAAAGGTAATCTCAGGTATAAGCCTGTTAATGTAGCCCCCAATTACTCAAAACCAGGCCAAATTTTGAGTTAATTTATTTGTTGAATGCGTATCTTCTGTTTTGAAGTGACAAACTAAAATGTCATTAGACAATTTTGAGAAAACAAGATATTGTGCACCATTGTAGAGGATCCCAGTAATTTAGAATGTAAAATAAAAAACAAACAAACAAAAAAACTTTTCAAATTAGATATCTAAATTAAATCATATCAGATATTATGCTGAAGTAACTAAGTAATCAAATTGTGACTGCATGGGCGTGATATACTGTAAATATCTGCATTTCTTGGTGTTTTAAATGAATATACAAGGTTAGTCCAGCATCATTCTTATTTGTGTTAGCTTTCCTTTGGCCATGTAAAAAAGTAATGCTTCATGAATCTCCGCATACAGTATTTTAAATTGTCTTTGTGGTTTCTTCTCAATGCTTGAGGAGCTGTCCGTTAGTGAAAGGTGAAGCACTGATCGTGAGGAGCTGGAAGGATCTCACCCTCAAAGGTGTAAAATAAATCAGTGGTGCATTCTTGCTGAAAGTGGTTTTCTTTGTGCTTTGAAATTCATTTTCGTAACTCAGGTTGTCCTTGACCCTCAGGTTGTTGCAATTTGTGATTAGTACATGTACATTTGCCAGTTCCCAGGAACATGACCGTGCATCCATAAGCACACTCCTTTGGTGATGTTTGCAAAACATTTTTCTGGTTTTGTTCAGAGTAAAAAAAAAAAAAATTAAAAAAAAACTTTTTCCTGCCAGTGAAATACTTTGCTGTCTTTTGCTGTGTGTCCTTTAATTTGTTCCCAAACATGTCAAGGATCCTTCCCAAATTTCAGATTCACGTTCCCTAGCATTTCAAATGTTCTTTAAAAGTATGCACACAATAAAATGCATTAATACTTCCATTGAGATGGCAAAAAACTGCTGAATGATGCTAATTTGAGGGCAAATTGTTTGAAAATTCCTCTGAACAAAAATCTGTTGGAATCAGCCGTCAGACCCTGTGTCATAGGTCTACTACATAAGTTATTAAATCCCATCAATTGTAAGTGGACTACATGCTTCTTATTCATAGATTGTCTTAACTGGCTTGATTGAAGAACAAAGTCTATTTAATCAACAGAAACAATTTCAGGTGATGAAGCTGATTAGATTTGTAAATACCAAATTTATTGAATAAAAAAAGCAGCACTTTGATATGCTAAGGAATACTGCCTCAGTGTCAGAAAATTCATTAAGCTGGATTTCCACTTTTATAAATACGGCATGGAATGGGCTTTACCTCTAATATATCAAAATGCAGTTTTTTTTTTTTTTTTTTTTTTTTTTAAATCACTAATTACCTGAGAATAGCTCCTCATTATTCACTACAATTAGCTTTTCCTTGGTGGTCACCTTGTATTAAAACACTTTGATGACCTTTTATTTCCATCAGCTCCAAGGATGTCGGCAGGTGTTGTCGGCTATGCCGCTTTCATATGTTAATTGTTTAACTTTGCATCATTGCGAAACCTTGAGTGTATGCTCAAGCCCTTAAACACACAACGATCATCTAAAACAATGCCCTTCCCCTCATTGTCAAACGATTCATTAAGTGGTGTCATGTAATTGCCTTAACAGGAGGCTGCTTTTGATCTCAGTGAAATCTCTGGAATGTCCTTCCCCCATTAAATAATAGATGATAATGTCTCCTGAATTTACACTTGTTGAGCATCTTGTAAAAATTAGTTGGCCCGTTATGAATATATGATGCTGGCTCTGTTGATTTTGTGCTGTCATAAGTGTTGGCCTTTCTTCATTATAAGTCTCTTCACCAGTCTTATGCATGTAAAATACATGCACATGCTGCCTTTGTGTGTGTATGCATGTGTGTGCGTACAGCGCGGTGTCATAATTTATAAAATGCTGTGACTTAGTGAAGCCAGAAGCCATAATGCATATTCACTAACCGCATGGGCTGGGCTTATGTGTCGAGGCCTCAGCCTCTACAAATTTATAGTCACTGTTGACAATGTGCATGAACACATGCACACCCAGATTCTACTTCACTTGAGGCTTTTAACAGAAGACTGTTCAGCCACACACACATCATTTATGTCTTGCACCTTGTCCTATGTGGTTCTTTATGCTGTTTATCACAATAACAAGTGTAATGAATTTAGAATAGGAATACTGTCATATTAAATGTAGGCAGTAAGTCTACATTCATTTAGCAACACTCAAACAAGTAATACTTGATAAAGATATAATATTAATTGATATTGATCAAGAAATTACATCTTTTATAAACTGATTATCATGATTATTTTTTTCGTATAAGGTGTTGAAAATTATGAATGCATTTGGTATTGCTGTATCAGAACTGACACAACACACTTAATGTCACAAATACCATGCATACAAAGTCGGGTTTAATTATTTCAAATAAATTAATTTTAGGATTTAAAAAATCTATATATTGTGTATGTCCAGTCATATGTTTTTAAAAGATACATTACATGCACAATAATTTCTTACGTATTATTATTTTTTACTTCAAAGCACAAGCCAGAAATGTAATAAAATATTTTTCAACCAACATTTATTAATTGTGTGGTAGACACATTATGTGTGTGTGTGTGTGTGTATATATATATATATATATATATTTATATATGTGTGTGTGTGTGTGTATATATATATATATCCATCTATCCATTTTCTGAGCCGCTTCTCCTCACTAGGGTCGCGGACGTGCTGGAGCCTATCCCAGCTATCATCGGGCAGGAGGCGGGGTACACCCTGAACTGGTTGCCAGCCAATCGCAGATATATATATATATATATATGTGTATATATATATATATATACACGTGTGTGTGTGTGTGTGTGTATAGAGAGAGAGAGAGAGAGAGAGAGAGAGAGAAATGCATAAGGTATGAATTACTTATACAATGAACATTTAAAAAAGAAAATCACTGTAATAAGTTGAGAATACTGACTGGGAGTTGAATATTTATAAATACATCATAATGAGCTATGGAATTATACAAAAACACCATCATGTCAACAATTTTACAAATGGTTCATTTGAAAGTAAAATGATAGTTGCTTTTCATCTAAAGTTTTCCATACAGTATGTCAATGGTATTATACATTACGTCCCGGTACCACCTCTCTCTAACATGTAAAATGTAAAATTTTGGAATCAAATCATTTCTCACTAGTACGTGATCTTACACCGTTTTCGTCTGAAGTACAAAAATGTAATCTGTTCTGCAAGGGCGGTTCCTTCTCCTCCAATAGCTCCATTTGTTTGTCTCGCTGCTCTGTGTTGACGGATGAGATCTCAAAGTCGTCCTCTTAGTTTGCCAGCTCTATGTGTCACTTTCAAGTCCCATTAGCCACCGGGACACACTCGAGCACCTTCACTCATGTAGGCACACACACTTTCTTTCAGCTGTTGGTTGTCGCCATCCACTAACAGCCGCTCAGTTTTTTAAAAAAAAATCTTCTTTTTGCCAAGAAGTGCTGCTTTGGAAATAATTGTATGTTTGTATTCTATGAAAGTGTGCTTTACCAAGCACCATGTCAGACATACTTAAAGTATCTCTCTTGTTCTTTTAGGTCCGGACCACGGTCAACAGGATCAAGGAAAGGAGAAAGGCGCTTAATTTTTCAGTATGTAATCCTTTATTCTGTCTGTGTGCAACACACGTGCAGATACACGCGCACGCACACACACACACACACACACACACACACACACACACAACACACACACACACACGCACACACCACAAACTCAATTTTCCAATTTTCTTTTTGTGGGCGAAACAAAATCCTCACTCCAACAATGGCAATGAGAGCTGGCCACAAAACAGCCTCTTACATCGACTATCCTCTTACTAGCCGACAGTCCATGTTAGATGCCCTGATAGATCAAACACACACCTTCCATAATAGCTCCCCCTTTTCCCCTCCTCACGCTGCCCATTGCGGCACTTTCATCCCAGCAATGTCGACCTCTCTGCTGGGTTACAAGTTTCTAATCCAGGACAAGCTGTCCGCTGACATTAAAGTGTCAGACCAGTATTTATACCTTGTCAGATAGTACTGAGATGCTACCACGTGTGTGTGTGTGTGTGTGTGTGTGTTACATGCATCAGCCTAAGCAAGCACTTTTCAGACAATTCTAAACATCTCCAAAACAACGGTTCTCATCATTGCACCCTCCTTCGCCCGCCATCGCGTACACACAAATTGTGATTTGTCCCTTATTAGGATCACATCAACTTTTCTCCACTTCTTAGGTTGTGTGAGTTAAGGCTTTATGGCCGCTAACACTCTATCCTACCCCTCCCACCACACCCTGACCCACACATATACACCCACCAATATTCCCCACCTTGCACCCATCAGGTCATTGCAAAAGGAATGAAACCATTACGAAGTGCAGATTGATTTTCAAAATTTCATGTGCCCCTCCACTTCCATTGACGCCCCCACCACCTCAGAGATTGACACTGTACGAATGTGAAGAGATTAAATAAATAAATAGATCAGCTGAGTCTGCTGGACTGGATTGGGGGCTAATGGGGCCCCATGTCTTTGGTGCAGCTTGATATATTGGCTGCTCTCGGCATCAGTGAGGTCCCCCCCACCATCGACTGTCATTTTTAGTGCTTGCTCTTGAGGTGGTGGTTTTCCAATCTAGCTGTGTTCCGCTACTAGAATGCATTTTTTAGCTATCGCTGCCACCTGACGCTTTTTAGCTAATGCTGTTTTGCGCCATAAATCTTGTTTGAAATACCATATCTACCTGTCCTTTGGTTGCATAGGAGACATTTGGCTCTAGATGACCGCACATGCCCCCATATATCCCCTTGTTGTAAAACACAGGATTGGGTATTGTGCCTCGCACGATGAGGGATAAAGAAGCGACGGTAGTATTACTGCATAAATGGGGTCATTTGAAGATGAACGACACTAGTTGGTAGGGTCTGTTGTATTATTTGTAACGATAAAGACATTAGCCTAATGATAATTTACAGCTGATTTAATTTAAGGGTTTAAATGAATTATAATTTAATATTCTACTCTGGTTAGGGAATTGTTCACATCTACATTTGTTGTGTTTCAAGGTGCGTAAGGACAATATTTTGCTGGGCAATATGTTGAACAATTGATAAGGAAATAATATGAAGCTGTGCAAAATATTTAGCTCTTTATTTCTCCACCAACCTAAATTTGTTGGAATGACACTTTTTACTGATGCACTCAAGTCATCCCCTTCATTCTCCACCCTAATAAAGGTCCTGCACATGAGTAGCGCATTACAGTAGTTTTCCTTGCCCCTTGGGGTTTTGATTTTAAACACACACACGAACACACAGCTACTTTGACGAGTGTAGCTTCCCTGTTTGAGACCAAGTACTGACCTACACTGACCTCCCTCTTGTACGTACACAGCCAAATTGCTTTTTGAAATAAAGCTGTCAGTTTCTGGACTCAAATAAAAAAACAAGCCCTTCTCAGTATGCTGGAGTTCCATGCCCCTGACACCGCTAAAATATTTTTATAAATTGGATGTGGATTATCTATTTATTTTTTAAAATCTTAATTCACATTAGGACAAGCCAGAAAATGCTAGAGTTTTCTGAAATTATTTTTGGCAGCAGCAAAAGAAGATGTGCTTTTTGAGTTTGATTGTTATTATTATTTTAACTACCGGTAATACCAGTGTCCTAGATGAGAAGTAGTTTCAAGGGCAATAGTTTCTCATTAGAATTTAATAGGCGATAGATAATCAAACCCTACACTGGATGTTCCAAATTATTATGCATATAAGATTTGGAATTCTAGGGGGAGTTTTTGCATGTGGTGTATCTCATAGTCATAGCGTTCATGCAGTATGGGAAAAAGAAGACTCTTTTTGCCGATGAAAAATGTAAAATAGTCCAATGCCTTGCGAAGGGAAGAAAAACACTGGACTTTTCGAGAAAACTTAAAGAAGATCCTTGTACTGTAAAAAATAAAGTGTGTGACTCAGAGAACAAACAGTTTGTTTTCTGAGGCTGATGAGGCGCAAGCAGCTATTTGAAGCTGCTTGTGTCTCTGGAATCCAAAGAACCTCTTGAGGCAGGATCCCCCAAAGGCTTAGAAACGTTTGCAGTGGGCTCAAGAATACAGAAAAACTCATCAATGGGAGACTGTGCTTTTTGTTCGGTGGCTCCGTCTGTGGAATGATCTGGAATGGAAAACCTAAGGGCACCACATACTGTAGATGCTTTTACAAAAGGCCTAAAAACCCACCTTAAAAAAAAAAAAAAAAAAAAAAAAGCCTTTTTTAAAATTTGTATTTTTACAGACTATAGCTGTTTTTTTTACAGACTATAGCTGTTTTTTTTTAATACATATCTACTGTAGTTTTGCTGTCATGTATGCATTTAATTATTTATAATATGCATTTATTTACAGTGCATTTATAAATACAATTCATTATTATTATAATCCATCCATCCATCCATTTTCTGTACCGGTTATCCTCACTAACTCTTAAATAGAGATACATTTCATTCAAATGTGCCCTTGCACACACCTGGGGTTTTATGCTATATAGAACACAAGAATGGGAGGCACAAGATTGTGGCCATGTGAAGCATTTTTCTCACCCAGTTAGCAAGAGACGTCCGGAGTAAATATTTAAAATATAGACATGCACTTTTTTATTGATGTGATGGCATTTAAACGTCATTCTCATGTTTTTTATTTTGCATTACAATTCTCAGTCAGTGAACGCATATAAGAACTGTTTATTTAAAAAAAAATATTTTTTTAAATTAATCAAGGAAGCAATTGCAACACAGGAGGTGTCTATTTTCATAAAAAATATCCTGAATCTAAATTGATCCTACAGTCTTATATTGACCTGACCCTCCCTTTGTTTCTAGAACTGTGCCAGTACCCGTCCATCCAGCTCAGTCACTAGCTCTCGTCCGGTCAGTTTGCCACCAGGAGCAACCCCGAACCAGGAGGAGGCAACCACATTCCATAACTGCAACACCCAAGGCCAGCAGAAGGAGGAAGACAGTTCCACAGGTAAGTTATAACAGCAATGAAATAAATTTGTTACTGCAATATTTACATGTCCTTATGACAGTCTTGTGTTTTCATGGCAGGATAAAGTTTATGCATTGCACCAGGACTCACAATCTTATCTTGAGTTACCGCATCCCGTTAGATCTTTTTCCTGCAAGACAAACCTTATTTTGTACGAATTCTTTGGACTTTTGTTCAAAGCACATAGATGGATGAATGGATAGATAGGGAGAGAGAGCAATTGATAGATAGATGGACAGATAGACAGATCTTATTCACTCAACAATGCAGAACACGTCTAAGAGTTCTTCAGATCAATCAGTGCCCTCAGTTTGTATTTTATACTACTCACTTCCACCCAATCTGTGGAAGATGGTGTATTGCATGCTGATTTAATTTTAATAGTTTCCCTAAACTGCCAATCACTATTTATCAAAGTCAATATTTTAGAAATACCACAGTCACCAAAATTACATTTAAATACAAGCAATTTCTCCACTGTTGAGCAGCTGGTTTATCTGTGATGCATTAGTGCAAGGCCCTCTGTAGCACTTGAGTGAAATCAGACATCAGAAATATCCGGTTTGACTGTAACACTAACCAGACACACTGACATCAGTCTATCTTGCTTAGCTGACTCAAGAATACACTTGATTGTGTAAAAAAAATGGCTGTTACCAGTTTCAAGCAGGTAAAGCTGAAGGAGAGGTTAAGCTCTGGTTTCATGCAACAATTTCAAGTCCAGAAATACATTTTTAAAAAATGTGATAACTACCTTAATATATACTTGACTCTGTATCTGCGCAGTCAGTTGCTTCGGTGCTGATCATCATAAGAATACCTCACTACTGGCTAAGTAGTATGTTGAGAGATAAGCATACGCTTCTACTCAACTCAATTATACGTCATCTCAAAATGTCCATTATTTATACTTCTTTCTTATGTTTCCATTGTGCTTAATAGGAGAGTAATCAATTAACAGAGTCAAACTTAACCAAAGACCAAAATGTGCAGCTTATGGGCTTGCACAAAAGCCTTCTTTTTCCTGAAAGAAGTTAAAAGGCACAATCATGTACAAAGAAGTAAAAATGCCATAGCATCGCCTAAAACCATAAATAGTGGAGTCTGTCCTTTATTGACTTGGAATTTCTGTGAAAATGTGTAGTTATTGTTACGATGTTCAACATCTATTCAGCTACAGTATTCTGGTATGACACTTTAATAGAAAATATTTATTGACACAAATTATTTGTATCATTGTTTGTGGCATAACCACGTAAACCGTGTTGGTGTTTTACATGTGCTGTGTGTGCAGGTTCATGCAGCCCTCACTCTGATACACGGCGTTTCTTTTACAGATGATTTGCATGGTCCTCGGCATTCTTAATGCCTCTCTCACTCACTCAGTGCACAGTTGTTAGTGTCAATGCCTGTGTCACATTTATGCGAATGAGACCACCATGTAACCAGACAAATGAGGCCCTGCCTCACAAATGTGTTTAATGTAACACAATCACTAAAATAAATGTTTGTCAGATAAGATTATTCAGACCATTTGCTGCTTCAATCTACTCCTGTCTCAGTGTTACCACATGCAAATTGCGTGTGCATGATTGACTGACTTTATGGCCGAGCACTCAGACATACAGTACAGTACAGACTTGCTGTAAATTAAATGTAGCAAGGACACACTGATAGGGGAAGGCTTGTACAACATAAAGTATGCAAACAATAAATTATACTGTAAATAATCATCATACTGCTGAATGTAATACTTTGATTACATTAGGATGAAAACGCACAAAATATAAATCCATGTTTGACTAGGATGCTTAAAGTTTTAATCCATCCATCCATTTTCTGTACCGCTTATCCTCACTAGGGTCACGGGCGTGCTGGAGCCTATCCCAGCTATATTCGGGTGAGAGGCTGGGTACACCCTGAACGGGTCGCCAGCCAATCGCAGTGCACATATAAACAAACAACCATTCACACTCACATTCACACCAACGGGCAATTTAGAGTCCTCAATTAACCTACCAAACATGTTTTTGGGATGTGGGAGTAAACCGGAGTACCCGGAGAAAACCCATGCACGCACAGGGAGAACATGCAAACTCCACACAGGCGGGGCCAGGATTTGAACCCCAGTCCTCCACTGTGCTGCCATAAAGTTTTAATATTAAGCAAATTTTATTAGTGTATTTTCATTATTATTTTTGAAAATTATTATAATTGTTTTAATAACAAACTATACATGCTGCATTAGTTCATTGCAGATGAAAAAACATGTTTATAATTGAATTTATAAACCATCATGAGAATCAAAGTGAGCCTATTTTGGGATGGTACATTATATATTGTAATTTTCCCCCCTTGCACAGTTTTTTCCGTGGACATTAAACAGTTATCAGAAAATATATACAGTAGTTGCTTTCAAAACCACTTGCTCAGAGTGATTGTTTTGTGGTATGTATCTATAAGGTAAACCTTTTGTCAATATGCTTTTTTATTATTATATATTACTTTATATCCCTTTTCTAATTGTACATGTAGTGTTTGCTCATTGCATATCGTAGGACAGACAGCGGATGATGTTAAGTGGATATACTGAGGAAGCACGAAGAATGAAACGAGAAGGACGTGCAATATGAAAGAATAGGGATTGAAGTGTTAGTGGTAGTGCTCGGGGATTGAATTGAAAGGGGAAAGGTTATGTGGGTGTTTGTGTATGTGCAATGAGTGTTGCATTCCTGATGAGATGGCCCCACACAATGGCTAAATTGAAGGTTGCGAACCCTTTTCAACGGGAATAAAATGTCAGGTCTCACTGCAAACTCATGTCATCCTCTTGCTTTGTTGAAGCTTCCATTTCAACGGGCAAAGACCAAATAGTTGTCTTATGCTTTGAAATAAAAAAAAACTTAATTTTAATCTGCCTTTTAAAAAACTATTATATGAACTCCAGTCAATTTGCTGTGGCGCACTAGTGTGCCACTAAGGGATTATTGGGGATGTCATGGGAAATTATCCAATTTAAATCAATTGGTCCCCCTAAAATTATTTATTAATTCCAAATATCTTTGTTCCGCTATCTATGCCAGCAACATATAGTAACAGGGAGAACAATTAAATGTTCTTCCATTAGATGGGAGAAAGTACAATTTTAACCTTTGTGTCCACTTGCTCCCGTTCATACAACAGAATAAGTCATGACTTCCTGCATGTAGCTTTGTGTTCAACTACACAAGTAAGTAAATTTGTGAGTTAATTGAGATGAGATCACCATTTTTCAGTATTCATATTTTTTGTGACATTTTTGTTTGAGAACCTTGAGAATTTCTCATGTAAAATGGGTGCCTTGGCTCAATATGCTGTTTTAGATATACTGAAATGTGGATAATCGGTGTCTTCCTTATCAATCATTACCTTCTTTGTTGAAAATAAAAGTGAACAAAGGGTCGGGTTGAACGTCTTGTTCATAGTTATTATGCAAAGGCAGACTGTTGCACAGGTCAAGCGCGGTTCCTCCTTCGGCCTTTCGGCCTACTGCACCTCCTTCGTTGTCAAAGTGGGCAACTGCAGGGTCATCATCTGGAGTCTTTGATGTTTCAACCCCTGCACCAGTCCAACTCCTCGCGGGTGGCAGTGGTGTATAGGGATGTCTCCCCGCCACTCCCAGCTCCTTCACAGCTTTGTCAGCACTTTGGATCAGCTGAACTACTGGCTTGCTGACAAAGCCCCTATTTCGACCTCTACAGGATATACACTATATTGCCAAAAAGTGTTCGCTGACTTGCCTTGACTCAGATATGAATTTAAGTGACATCCCATTCTTAATCCACTGGGTTTAATATGACTTTGTTCCACCCTCTGCAATTATAACATCTTAAACTCTCCTGTAAATGTTTTCCATAAGGTTTAGAAGTCTGTTTATGGGAATTTATGACAATTTTTCCAGGAGCGCATTTGTGAGGTTACCCACTGATGTTGGAAGAAAAGGCATGGCTCTCAGTCTCTGCTGTAATTCATCCAAAGGTGTTCTATAGGGTTGAGGTCAGGTCAATGAAAGGAACTCTGAATGCTTCAGCATACCAATATATTTTGGACAGTCAAACAGTTTGGGTATTCCTTTCTGTTCCAACACAGATGCACAAAGCAAGGTCCATAAAGACATGGATGAGAGAATTTGGTATGGATGAACTTGACTGGCCTGCACAGATTCCTGCCCTCAAACTGATAGAACAACTTTTGAGTTGATTTTGAATGGACAGTGAGCCCAGGCCTTCTTGTCCAACATCACAAATATGCACCGAGGAGAATGGGCAAACATTACCATAAACTCACTACTAAACCTAGTTGAAAGCCTTCCCGCAAGAGGGTAGACCAATATCATATGAAACCATATGGATTTAAAATGGCATCCATCCATTTTCCGTGCCGCTTCTCCTCACGAGGGTCGCGGGCGTGCTGGAGTCTATCCCAGCTATCAGTCGGGCGAGAGGCGGTGTACACCCTGAACTGATCACTAGCCAATCGCAGTGCACATATATACAAACAACCATTCGCACTCACATTCACACCTCCGGGCAATCTTGAGTATTCAATCAACCTACCATGCATGTTTTGGCATGTGGGAAGAAACCGCAGTGCCCACGCAGGCACGGGGAGAACATGCAAACCCCACATGGGATTTTAACCCCGGTCCTCAGAACTGTTAGGCAGATGTGCTAACCAGTCGTCCATCGTGCCGCTTTAGAATGGCATATCACTTCAAATAATTTGTGAGTCAAGGCAAGTGAGCAAATAGTTTTGGCAATATAGGGTATCTTGGCTTTCTATCCAGCCTCTTGGCACTCCATTGCCAGTTCAGGGTAGTTGAGATATTTTCTCTCACGGGCTGCTGTCATGCCCTCTTCCCAGGGGATGGTAAACTATATCAAGAGGACTGATTTGTCTATGGCAGACTACAATACAATATCTGGTCGGAGAGTAGTTGTGACGATCTCTCTTGGGAAGACAAGTCGTCTTTTTAAGGTCTCCCAGCATTTGCCACTCCTTGCCAGGTCTGACTATAGTAATTTCCTCTATGGGTGCTCTGCACATTTTGCCTGGCTTGACAACAGCCAGCGACACCACCTTGCATCCTGATAGAAGATGCTGGAGGGTAGGTAGCCTTGGTGGTACTGCACAGTGGACAGCCAACCTCATTCCCGAACCACAGAAGATGTTCCGGGGGCATGTTATGACTGTTATGTGGAAGCACTCCTGCTCTACCTTGGTGACTTTGTCCACCACCATGGTCTTCTGCCTCTTGGTGGCTTTGGACCAGAACTGTTGTGGAGCGGCCCAGCCTAGGCCAGCATGACCTGTCCAGGTTGACCCCATCACCTCTTTGTGTTGCATTCTCCACTTCAGCAGATGCTTTCCAGTTGCGGCCAGTGTGAATTGGAACTTTTGCGCTTCTTATCAAACAGTCAGCGGAGTCCTTCATCTCCAGTACAAGGCTTCTCCTGCTTGTACCCAAGGCTGATAGATTTAATGGGAGCTCCAGCATAATCCATCCGAAGAGGTCTGCCTCTGAGAAGCAGCGGGGCAAGGCCATCTAATTCCTGATGTGGCTATTGGCTAGCTTGTCTATCCTGCTGACTTCTGCCAATATTAGATCCCCCACAACAGTAACTTCTGCAAAACCGTTGTTCATCACCAATCACCCTAAGAAAAAATAGCTTTTCCATTCAATTGAATTTGTCAGCTGCAGTATAATATCATAATGGTGTCTTGGGGCTCAACAATTAATCTGTTAAATTTTCTAACTTCTCCAAAGTTGAACACCCTAAATGTTGTTCAATTTGCAGTTAAAAATATTTTTTGTGTGAAACATATACCTGTACTGTTAATGCACATTTTAAAATGGTGACAGTTTGACTCTAAAACCTCCAAAAAAATCTGAACAAGTTGTTCAGCGAGCTTCCTGGAATAGATTGTTTCCATTTTAGAGGTTCCCCTGAAGATGGAAAGATGGTCATCTCAAAGTTATATGAACAAACCTGATCCTGGGTGTCATTTCCATTTTGTGTAAGTCAGATTTTACCTGAAATACCTAAAAAGTACTAATATTTGACACTACTAACCCATTCCTCTTTCCCTAACATGTTCCTTTGTATCCTATGAAAATATGAGGCCTTGTTTTTAGAAAGTGGTTTGGTCTATTGCCGGCAACACTACTCCTGTGTAACCTTCTCTGACACAACTAAACTTGTCATGCATAGTTAGCCCAATTCATTGACATGCAACAGGATCCCATTCTCCACAACAATTGTGTAATGACAGTGTCATCTGGGTACCATTTCCCCATGTTCAAGTCCTCACCAGGACAGCCATGATGAGTGCTGTGCCATAATGACAATGTCAAGTTATATTTTCAAACAGTGTGGCTCAAGTTGACTGTAATTATCCTTTTGATGTATATTCTTTCTTTATAAGCACAAATACAATCCCACACATGCAGTATTTGGTGATGTGTCTACTGCATGTGCTCCATGCATGGATCGACACTCTAACTGACAAGTTCAATTTTGTGGCTTCTTGATGACGAGGTGCCTTCATGAGTGAAAATACAAACAATATTTTTACTTTATGGGTGCTCACTTTTTTCTTTGGACTCTGGATTGCAGCTTCCACAAGTAAGTAGTAGCCGCTCGCCTAATTGTGACCCCATAGCTCTGCCCCTGGTCATCATGGTCCTGGTTCTCCAATTTTATTTGTACGAGACATAACTGCCCCCTCAAAAACAGGCTGAGTTCGGAGGGGCTTAGAAAAAGGGGTGAAAAGTTTAAGTGACTGTAATTATTGATACTGGGGTATTTTGACAAAAAGCATACCACATACTGTACATATGGCTTAAAGTACTCCATCATAGTGCAGGAAATCCGTCGAATGAATTTTTTTGACACGTCTCGCCCTACGTATGCGTGTGTGTTGCTGAAGTGCTTCCATACTTTAGCGAATCAAAGGAGTAAATCCACCAAAAGTATGAGCCCAAACCACCAAGTGCTAGCCAATCAGAGGCAGAGTTGGGCGAGTCTTGTCTAGTATTAGTGTGACAACAAATCCCAACATACAATCTGCATATCTTAGAAAATGGAAGCTATATTTATTAAACATGGTGTAAACACAGTATTAATTGAGAAATGTTTAAAAATACAAATGGTGCTGGGCATGGTCTGAGGAAAAAGGTGGAGGTGGAAAGCCCTTTGGAAGCTGGTGCCACTAATTGAAAGAGCCTGGTGTTAGCTTCTGCAGTGTGTGCTCAAGGAAATTGGTGTAACGGGAGAGTGGGAAGTAGGCCTGTCATGATAAGTACTGTAATATATTGACTTATCATTCAAAAAATAAATGGACACAATATTTTTCCGGATTCGATAAATTGTCATTGTTGTGGTTAGCTGGCATGCGGATCACACAGTGAGCTGACAGAATTGGATGGCTGTGTCATTAGCCGCTAGTGGGCTCATGGAACGTTCCACTCTTGCCGATGTTGGCTCCGCCCAATAATCCACAGCCTTGGTCCATGTCCAGCGTGTAGATTCAAAAAATAGAGACACTTAAGGGAAAGTTAATTGTTAGCTAGCTCGGGAGTTCATGAGCTAGCGAGCTAGTGAGTTAAGGAGCTAAACGGCTCGCTCCATCGTGGCAATATAGTTTAAAACATCAGCGCTTCGCTCCAAGTTGCTGTGTGTGTTAGTCCCCAATTAACACAAACACAGGAACATAAACTGTTTATTAAGCATTATCGCAGTGGCACACATTATTCAGCCAGTAGTTGACTACAGCGAAGGTCAACGTTTGATTGACAAGGGAAGGGCTTGTTTTCAACGGACCAACCACCAGGTTTACATGGAGACTTTTTTCTCATTCTGAATTTAAATCATTCCTATTTAAGATGCCTGGTCAACTGTTTACATGTGACGTGATCTATTCCGATGGGGTGTATACATGTGCACTACATTTAATTGGAAGAACCGTGCGACATGCGCACTTCGTCGTGAACGTCACGTCATTTATCAAGATGGAGGTCTGTCGTCTATCAGCACTTCAGTTGGGATTATTTTTAAACATGAATAAAAACGCTTGATAAAAACAACGTATAAGTCGTTAAAAACAAGGTCTCCGTCGCAAACGAGCAAAATCAGGTATTTTAAAATTTCTCGACCTTATCTACGTCAGTAGCGAAGATCTCTGCCTACCTCTCCGCCCCCGAGCCAGCACTGTCAAAATAACAAACACATGTGCTTTCACAAGTAGTGAGGCTTGGGCCTTCTACATGGACGCAACCAATCATAGGAAAGATGGCAGTCTTAGCCAAATATGAACAAAGCTGATACAAAACTGGCTCAAACAGATGTCTGTCAAAGGGGTCTTTTCTAGACAAATTTTTTTTAAAGAAGGAAATTGACACTTTTATACTAAGTCCATGTTAGAGAGTCACTCTAATGTCTAAATAGACAAAATATGGAACCTCAAATAGAGAAATACGAATGGAAATTCTAATAATAACAATAATAATTATTAATAATAATATGATAACAACAATACATATTTAAAAGCAAAAAAACAAAAACACAATAACTAAATAATAATAAGTGCCTTATTTTTCATGATTTCATAGGCATTAAAAAAACAATGTCATTATTGTGATAGTTTTTGGGAAAATATATCTTTAATTTTTTTTTCATCGTGACAGGCCTAGTGGGAAGGAAGTGCGTGTTTGCCACGAAACAAAATGCTTTGGTTCGTGCTCTCACTCATACTACAGTCATATATTACCGTTATGTCCATACACATCTACATCTGACACAGCGGCTTCAATGACTGAACTTTTTTATTAAAATTTTGTGACCATAAAATACGCAAATGTGCTTTCATAGCCAAACACCATTTGTTATTTACAGTAAAATCTAGTGAGTCTTTGTCAATAATCTTTCTTAAGTTAAATCAACATTAATAAAACGTCAGTATCAATTCAACATCGCATCTACGTACTTAAACAGACATGGCTTTGCTCGCAAATTTAGACAGCATTTGTCTGAAAAGCTAAAAAAAAGTTTAGCAAATTTGTCTCTGCATCCAGAGGTCCTACTGCCTGTTGAGAGATCAAAACCACCTGTGATAATGCTTACATCAGGCTCTTCCACTGCTCTAAAAAGGAATGTTTTCGAGTAAAATGATAAATAATCACCAGGTCATTTTTTTTCATCTGTAATATATCATATTATACAGTATTAATAATTATAATTAATACGATGATAATATGTAATGATGTTATATGTCATTAAAAGGTATTTATCTGTGTAAAAAGTAGTTATTTATATGTCAATCAATTTATCTATTCATAAACTGATTATCTGCATGCAGTAATTCCCCTCCATTGTAGGTGTTACATTCCAGTCCACCCCCGCAACAAGTGAAATCCTTTATATAGAAATACCCTATTTAAATACACCCTAGGCATGTTTTTATAGCACTTTTAAAACAATACAAACACATTTAAGCATAATATATTACGAGAGACTAAGAGAAATGGATAATACAAAAATATTGTACAAACAGTATAAAAAATAATTATTCTAATAACAGTAAAACTGCAGTGGAGTGGAACTGTGATATAGTGGGAATTACGCTATCAGTATTCTATCTGTATTCCCCCCACTACCATGTTAACACAGCTTTTTATTGTGAATGGTGAAATTAATGTGAACATAACAATAGATAATTAAGTATTTATTTAATTAATTATCAATCAAAACTTTATTTATAGAGCACTTATAGGTCCATGTTCATTCTCTTCCTGATGCAAAGTGAGGAGCAGTCATTCTACATCTGGGTTGACCAAACAAGGCTCAATGGTTCAGCCAAGATTTAAAAAAATTTTCCTTACAACTTCCCTGTTTTTTTTCACAATATTAAATTTGAGGCTTTTTTTGCTGCGTCCACTATGCATTTCAAAGTGATTGGTAAATATGTGGATAGGATTCACTGGTTGTGTTTATGCCACTATATATGGCTCTGTTTTGCTACGAACTGGTACTTTTGTTTTTTAAACTCCTATTTAAAAAAAACAAAAAACTGTCATACATTACAACATAAATTCTAAATTGGTTTAACATGCATAAATTGGAGACTCTAAATTGCCTGTAGGTGTGACTGTTAGTGCAAATGGTTGTTTGTTTGTTTGTTTGTTTGTATGTGCTCTGCGATTGGCTGGCAACCAGTTCAGGGTGTACCCCGCCTCCTGCCCGATGACAGCTGGGATAGGCTCCAGCACACCCGCGACCCTAGTGAGGAGAAGCGGCTCAGAAAATGGATGGATGGATGGTTTTGTTTTTGTTTAACCTGTATCATCATGTCAAACCCTTTGATTATTTTGAAAGAAATCATTCAAACAAGTGCACCCAGAGAATGCTCTGGCATTCAAAATTCATCCTACCCATGGAAACAAATGAAAACATGAAAAATTGAGCCTCTTTGGTGTTTCTTAAGTAGCTTTAAGGGAAACTGTTCATGCATATTCGCCCAGTCGCTGCAGAGCGTAAACTCAAATTTCATTTATGCAGCTGTTCTGAATAGGAATGCTACGATGTCACATGCCGACCAAAGTCCTTAGAGGAGAATCTATTCATAATTCAGTGTAACAACAGAGCATAAGCTGTGGCATTGTCAAGTATAACAAATTGAGGTTGTGAATGCACTGAATTTGTATCTGCTTACAGAGGTTGACTGCATTATACATACAGTACTGCAGGTGCTGCTCAGTGCGTGGTAATAGGATGGATGATGGATGGCCAAGCTACACAGGCTTCCGTTCTTGGGTTATTCATCTACAGCATTTATGTGCTTATTTATTGCTTCACCCAGAAAGACCCTCAAAACTCAGGATGGTGCACAGGGCCGAAAGGACGTTGAGTGTTGGCCATTATAGAAATGGATCTGAGCTCTCTGAGGCATGGAAGTCATCCCTTTAGCACATATCGGATATATTGATGTCAGCGTTGCTTGTTCATTGGTGGTGCTTTCTGCAGGCTGCCCATGTTTGTTGACTTTTAATTGTTCTTTTACAGTACCTTAGCCACAGAAATAAAACCCTAGAGATGTTTTCTCAGTGTTTTGACATTTGACCTCAGGCCTTTTCTCTGAAGCTTTTTCCAAAACTGTACGTCCATGATTTCTTCGACTGCCCAACGGCCGTAATGTGTCCTTACCACATTATGCAGATGGCCAAACATCGACATATTATATCACTGGAAAAATAAATTTCAGCGGCTTCTTCGAGAAGCATTTGCACTTCAAACATGCTGCTGGCGGATTGGAGTTATTTTGAAAGCACCGCTCACACCAACTTCTGTCATCGTAATGGTACGATGATGAGTTAGATTTTGAATAATTTGTTTTTATTTGATCTATATCGGTCATCAAATACATTAAAGTGACTCACCCGATCTGTTGTGCAAGAAAGGTTGAGGTGCCGCTGATCTATAGAATGCAGGCACACCCCCTTTTTTTATTGATGGACCTCCAAACGTGTCAGGCACAAGCACAGTATTCTGATTAAATTAATTTTGTTGGATTTATTCCATACAGAATCAAAAAACATGCTCTTCTACAAAGTGTGTTGGAGCAGTGGGCATAGCAGTGCGCACATATCACTGGCGACGTTTAACTTCCGTAGCCGTTACGGAAGTTAATTTCGCATTTAAAGTTTAACATATTTTCCAACTGGATTTCTATGACATTCACATGTCTCAGGAACACATCCATTTTCCGTGATTTACACCCAGCCTCAGACTTCAGTGAGTCGCACCTCGTGGGCCATTTTAGGGGTGGCGTGGCACAGAGGGTAAGTGTATGCCCTGCAACCAGAGAGTTGCCATATCCCCGTCCAAGCACATGTCAATGTGTCCCTGGGCAAGACACTTAACCCACATTGTGAATGAATGTGGTTGGATGTCTGGTGGTTGTCAGAGGGGCTGTAGGCAGAGAATGTCAGTCAGACTGCCCCATGGCAGCAGTGGCTACACAAGTAACTTACCACCACTTGGTGTGACTGTGGAGTGACCGAATGTATGATTATTTTGCATGGTGGGTATGCCAGAAGTCATTACAAGAGAATGCGTGTACCTTGGAAGTGTGCAAGCCAGACGTGTAAAAAAAAAAAAAAAAAAAAAAAGGACTTATGCACGAACAGGGTAATATGGCCCTAAATTACTAAGTGTTGTGCAAAAAATGAATTTGAATTTAGGCCTATACCGAAATATTACATTCATATTTAAAACTGCTTTATTATACTGCTCAAATATATTAATTGTACACCAAATCCTGGTTGAACGGTAACATCCAGGTGGGTCCTTAGGCAAGACCCTTCATGTCAGCTTGGATGAGCGCATATACTGATAGTGTCATAGACATTCATGAAGCAGGGCAGAAAACAAGGGACTGAAGGAGTGTTATTATGTTGCCAATGGAGTGTTACTACAGTACAACTATAGTCATAAACCCAGTGAAAGGGGATACATGCAGAGAAAGTAGGAAGGAATGGACTCTTCGAAACCCCACATCCACAGTGAGTAAGAAACAACTATGGGCTCAGTGTTCAAATATAAGCAAGAAGAAGTCACTATCATAGACTGATGTGGTACAATGTACAATGTTCCTCATCTGCGGTCCAAAAATGTTATGGCAAGGGGGAGCCAGTACACCACCCAAAAGAAATGCTGTGTGTCGAGGTGTGTCCGATTATAGTCGTAACTTCTCGACCTTGCATACAAGCTCAAGCTCTTTCCCTGCCAGAGAGGTGACATTGCACATTCCAAGAGCCAGCTTCTGCAACCATGGATCGGACCGCCAAGATCCTCTCTGCGCACCCGACCCCCTTGGACTCTCCCACAGGTGGTGGGCCCATTGGAATGGGGACCCACGCTGGCTCTTCGGGCTGTGCCCAGCCGAGTCCCACGGCTACATGGCTGGCAACCAGGTGCTCACCATCGAGCCCCACTTCCAGGCCTGGCGCCAGAGGGGGGCTCCAAAAGTGTTGGTTATCATAGAGGATCTTTGAGCTGTGCTTTGTCTGGTCCCTTAGCTAGGTCCTGTTTGCCATGAGTGATCCTGCTAGGAGTATAAAGCCCCAGAAAACTTACAGTATATTTAGATATAGATATAAAGCAAAGTTTTTTAAATGCATTTTTTAAGCTGCAATATCATCCTCACTCATACTTTGTGTCCTGCCCCTCGTGCAGTTTAAGTATTAACTGTATTTACACGTGGGAAACATCATTACTGACCACCTCAGCACTGAAGTATCACCACTATACTGCAGCTGCCAACAGTACCACAAAACCAATATCAGTCTTGCTACTTCATTCCACAGAACTGTTCTTCATCATATGCATCTCAACAACCCATGGCAACGACATGCTGGCAGCTTACGATGAGCCATAGTGGGGAAGAGAAAGGGAGGGGCTAAAGAGGGGTGAATCGGGCCGTAGATCAGGGCAGAGAGGATGGCGGCACGGCCAGTAGGTGACAGGGGAATAACATCCCTTTCTCCTCAATCGACAGGGACCATAACTCCTGTCTCTCCAGGGACAGATTGAGAAAGGCAATAGCCCAAGGGGCTGTGAAGCTCGGATGCTTGGGAGAATTGAAAGTTAAAAGAAAAACGATGTTTGCTGAGCCGCTACTATTGGTTCAACCGACAACATTCCTATTCGCTACTGGAATTTTCCTATGTCCTTTTTGTTTTTCAGAGACCGATACAAGTGGGATACTGCATAAATCCAGACAGATAATTAGACAAAAATCATCCTAGGCTGGCTCAACAGCACATTCTGTCATGAACGGAACAAAGGACAGGATCCAAAATTCACAACTCCAATACAATGGACAGTTTAATAAACGGGCAGGGTCGATCCTCAGACAGGCAATCTGCAAAGGCAACAGTATCCAAAAACGTGAGGCCAAAGGCAAGGTCAATAATCAAAACAATGTTTAGGCTTACTACGTGTCAGTGACGTTGAAATAAGGAATGCTGGAACGTGACGACAAAGTACAACGAACTGGTGACCAGAAAGAATGAGACACGAGGTTAAATGTATGGGGTAATTAGGGTAAACAAGGCACGGGTGGGGAAGATGCTTTAAGGAGCAGGTGTGTACGAGACAGGGGGCAGACAACAACCACAACCATCATGACACATTCTTCAAATAATACCCCACGTTTTCACAAGGCGCCATGGTGGACGACATCTCCTGTGTGGAGTTTGCACGTTCTCCCCGTGCCTGTGTGGCTTTTCTCCGGGTAGTCCCCTTTCCTCCTACATTCCCAAAGAAATGCATGGTATGTTAACTGAAGACTCTAATTTGTCCATAGGTATGAATGTGAATGTAAATGGTTGCTTGGTTATGTGAGCCCTGCATTTGGCGGGCGAAAAGTTCAGGGTGTACCCTGTCTCTCGCCCAGAGTTAGCTGAGATAGGCACCAGCACGCCTGCGACCCTAGTGAGGATAAGCGGTGTGGAAAATGGATGGATGGATGGATGTTTTTACATCCACCTATTTATTGCATGTACTAGCAGCTAGAAGCGCAGTCCACCCTGGACCAATTGCAGGTCAATCATGGAGCCAGCACATAAAAACAGGCAACCATTCACCCATCCATTCACATGCTTTTTTGACACTTAGGGGCAATTTTGAGTATGCCATTAAAATACCTCCTTATGAAATCAGAGTACCCTGAGAGAGCTTCTGGACAAAAATGAATATGCTGTCATTCAGGCTTTCTGAAACTTTGTTAGTTCTAGATGTGAAATTTATTCTCTCCTTGGGACCAAAACCAGCACGTTGCCACAACAGTTTTTAATTTATATAAACTAATAATGTAAACGAATAGAGCAGAACTTACCTTGATATTATGACGGAAAAACACATTACAACTCTTTTTTTTCCTCATACCAATAATTATTTGTGATCATTTGTTTAGAAAACAAACAACATCTTAATTTTAAAATGAACGTTGAGATTTCACAGCTATCTTAACATATTTTTTGTGGGCTGGATTGACGTTGTCACAAAATTCACTTATCTGTTGTTTAGACGTCAGATCAAGCCTTTTCTTAAAGCTGGACGATATAATCACTAGTTAGCAAAAAAATAATAGAAAAAAATACTGTGTGGTGACTGTGTCATCTAGTCTTTTATTATCTAGTATTGAACGCGTGTCTTTGTTGGTACACAAATGTCTTCACACAAGCTGATGTAGGATGTGATTGTGTATGTATATTCATCCAAGCTGCCAGTTGAAGTTTCAAAGACACTCCAATCTGTGCAGTCTAAACAGTCTTGAAGTTCCATCTTTCCTTTATTGGTCCACTTCTTTACTATTTTCACCACAGGCTTCGCACATTTAAGTTCGCGTCTGTATGTTGGTATTAAGTAAATTGAACAGTGATCAGACAAGACCAAAGCTGCACGGGGAACAGCACGGTACAAGTCCTTCAGCGTGGTATAGCAGTGGTCTAGAATGTTGTTTTCCCTGGTGGGACAATCAATGTGCTGCTTGTATTTAGGGAGTTCGTGGTTGAGGTTTGCTTTGTTAAAGTCCCCAAGAATGATGAGGGGTGAATCATGGTGCTTGTTTACTAGTTCGGTTGCTTAACAAAAAGTTTGAGTTTCCCCTTTTGGCATCTTGACACAACAGTGAAGTCGCAAACAATTTTACATATTTTATTTTTACAAATCTTACCAACTGAACTGTTTTAGAGATTGTGTTTCATAATAGCAATTCACATGTATTCACTTTTAAAAAGTGCACCCATTGAGAAGTACAAACAAAAATGACACTGACCGTTCCATTTTAAGAACCAAATGTTTTCTTCCTTTATCGGTCATTTTCTGATCTTTCCCTTGTTTTAACATAACTTACAAGCTAAGTCTCTTTCTCTCTCCCCTGCTACATTTCTCCTCGTCTCTGTCTGGGGTGTGTGTAATCAATGATTAC
Organism: Phycodurus eques; assembly: GCF_024500275.1. Taxonomy (NCBI): domain Eukaryota; kingdom Metazoa; phylum Chordata; class Actinopteri; order Syngnathiformes; family Syngnathidae; genus Phycodurus; species Phycodurus eques. The sequence goes on along the minus strand of NC_084532.1, from coordinate 14,235,051 downwards.
GGCCTGAGATGCAGATTTGATTAAATGAAGGGGTTGGCTGAACTCGCATGTGATTGGTCAGTACGGTTTATCACTAACTTAAAGCCTGGAATATGTTGCGCCGCTTAAAATATAGGCGCCTCGTATGTCTTGAATCGTAACCTTTCTCTTTACATTACAATTGTTACACAAAACAGACATGCCACAAAAGCAATGGCGGATGAAGGAGCAGAAAACAGTCAATGACAAAAGGAAGATGCTTTACAACTGATAAATATGAGAAAATGTTGGCTCCGGTTACACAAAATCCTTGAAATTGCCACAAATGCGTCAATCATTACCAACTGTGGGCCTGTGAAACCCTTTGAGACTCTTTTGTGATTAAGGGCTATACAAATAGAGTTGACTTGACGAGACCTACACGAGGGGCCTTATATACTTCCGTAAACATGGCAAGGCGAAGTCCTGTTTTGTGCACAGGCGTGTGACGGACTCATTATGTCCGTCAGTCGCATTTGCTCTTGTAATGTGAGCGACATAAAAAGATAGGGTTTAACAAAAAATCCGAATTGGGCATCGTGCCCTGCAGTGTGAACATAGCCATATATTAGTGAAAGAATCTCGAATGAAGTCACTCTCAGAGAGAGGTTTTCCCACACGAAAAGGCGAGTTGGCTTGCAATTTTGTCATTTTTTTCTTAGCATAGAAAAGTTTAGTTGAGCTTGCAGGCTCATGGTCCTTCATCTCATGCTGTCCCATAGTGTCTTCGAACATTATGTTGTATGGCAATAATGTCCAGCGTGCCTGGAATTACATTTCATTCACACAAGAGACATCATACCTACTACTCTTCTTATTATTCATTTTCTTTATTGCCCCTGCCTTACTAGAACAGCACAATGCAGTGTCAAAAGTATGACACATGCAGACAAGCATAATGCGGCTTCACTAAAATGGTATTTGTAGAATATGTCGCGAGCTACTAAAAAAAACAACTGACTTGAGTTTGAACATTCCTGTCTTAATGTTGCGATGCAGATCACCACAGCTTAAACTACAATCACAGTAATAAACACCTACCTGAAAGGGACAATCAATACTGAGCATGATTGTCATAAATTACATTGATATATTTTCTTTACTCTCACAGTCAACTGTAGAGACACATTCCCTAATTCAGATTGGGTGGGAGGGTTAGAAAGTATGTCACAGTGTTATCTTTCATTACCTGATCAATTTTACGATTTATCAAATACGCCCCTTCATTATACTGTAGCTCTTTATTTCCAGTTGTGACATTCTGCCGCTTCAATGCGGATGTTATGGCTCAACACAGAATTACAGCGACAATATCTTTTAATTAAAAAGTATTGGCCACCCTCTCAAATTCTCTATTCTCGATAAAAACATTTGCATATTTTCCCCGACTTGAATGTTTCAGATTATCAAACAAATATAAATATCAGACAAATATAACCCTAGTGAACTTAAAATGCTGTCTTTAAATGGTGATTTCATTTATAAAGGGAAAAAAAAAATATTCAAAGCTACCTGGCGCTGTTTGAAAAAGTAATGGCCTCCTATACCTAAGAACTAGTTGGGCCATCCTCAGCAGCAACAACTGAAATCAAGTGTTTTCTATAACTGGCAGTGAGTCTTTCAAATCTCTGTGGAGATATTTTGGCCCACTCTTCCTTGCCGAATTGTTTGAATTCAGCACAAATGGAATGCTTTTGAGCATGAACAGCCTTTTTAAGGCCATGCCATGCATTTCAATTGGATTCAAGTCTGACTTTGACTAGGCGACTCAAAAACCTTAATTTTGTTTTTTAAGACATTCAAAGGTTGACTTGCTGGTGTGTTTTGGATTGTTATCCTGCTGTGTTACCCAAGTGCGCTTTATCTTGAGGTCACAAACTGATGGCTGAACATTCTTCTTCAGGATTTACTGTTAAAGAGCAGAATTCATGGTTCCATCAATCACAGCAAGTTGTCCAGGTCCTGAAGGAGTGAAGCAGCACGAGATCATCACACTACCACCACCAGGTTTGACTGTTGGCATGATGTTCTTTTTCTGAAATGTTATTCCACATTTATGCCAGATGTAACGAGATACAGACCTTCCAAAAAGCTCAACTTTCATCTCATCAGTCCATATAATAATCTCCCAAAAGTCTTGGGAATCATTCAGATGTTTTTTTTTGCAAAAGTAAGACAAGTTTTAATGTTCTTTTGGGTCAGCAGTGGTTTTCGGCTTGGAACTCTGCCATTGATGCCATTTTTGCCCAGTCTCCTCCTTATTGTTGTGTCATGAACACTGACCTTAACTGAGGCAGGGGTGGCCTGCAGTTCTAAAGAAGGTGTCCTGCGTTCCTTTGTAGCCTCTTGGATGAGTCATTGGTGTGGTAATTACATGTGGTAATCTTTGTAGGCCGGCCACTCTTGGGAAGGTTCACCACTGATCACTATTTAAAAACAGCATTTTAAATTAATTTGGGTTATATTTGTCTGATATTTACATTTGTTTGATGATCTTAAACATTGAAGTGGGGAAACTATGCAAAAATATAAGAATTTGAGAAGGGGGCCAATACTTTTTCACAGCACAGTATATTGTCTCTGGAAAACTACACAGTTAATCCTTGTTTATCACTCATCATAATGGGTATAAGAGTGACCAAAAAAACCTGTTTTATGACATTTTAAATAGTTGTTTGGATTACAATGCTTTGCTTAACATATAGAAAAAGATTGTAAATAAAGGTTACACTTTTCATTTTACAGTTATCTGAGTTTTATACATATAGTAGGGATATATTACTGTACCCCTTCCACTTGGAGATGTAAGCCTCAGGGGTTATGGTACTGGTTAATCTGGGTCACCAATACTTTACAAGACCTGGGCATAAAACAGTCTGCGGGCCACATTCGGCCTTTCCACGGTCTCTGACAGGCCTTCTTCTTATGAAGATAAAATGTAAAAAATAATTTAGTTATTTGGGCGGTGAAGGAAAACGCAGTCATGATGCCCTACACATCCAGGTTCTGCAAAGATTTTGAATATTAACGTTTATCATCAATTTGAAAGCGTGAATTTGAGAAAAGAATTCCCATTTCTTGAGCTACAGTCATTGGCTTATTATCTAATAAGTGAATCATCTCAATGCTTTTACTGTAATTGATTAGAACATTAATCAACATTTAACATAGTTAACCGATCGACCGCTTTAACACTCAGATCTCCGTGATGAAAAGCATCACTCACGTCACTCACCTTATGTCTACTGCATCCTCCTCTGCTGACATTGAAAGTAGCAACGGGCAAGTGCGTTTGGCGCTTGCTGTTGTTGGTTACACACATTCACAATGACAAAGGTTGAAAACTTCTGTAGTTTTGATGAAAACTGTTTTTTTCTCACCTTCTTCTCTTCGTTAGTTTGTTTTGCTAACCTCTTCCTGAATCTAATCTGCACATGTGCAGTAAGAACATGCAATAGTCTATCGCATGAGAAGAGAGTGGGGAGCACTCGAAATGATCATGATAAAGCATTTTGATGTTTTTAAGAGCATGAATTAAGACAAAAACAATCAAAATTGCTTTAAATTGAAGAAAACCTTTATGCTTTTATAGTTTTTGTATGAGACGTTTAGGGGACCCTGTAAGTTTCAAGGCCCTGGACGATTGCCTGTGTTTCATGGTAAGTCCACGCCTGATGGCTAATATGAGTTAGTAGTGGTTGTTGCTCAAAATGTCAGCAAACTAAGAATGTAAAAAAAACTAAATGCATACTGTAGACATGGTTTTGGTAAATGTGGGCAAAATACTGATTTAAGGTTAATACATGCACTGTATATTTATAATTTTAATATGACCGCATCCTCGCAACTCTTCTCTCGAAGTAAGCAGAGATAGCCTCTAGCTCCCGTGACCCTGAACAGGATAAGTGATATAAAAAAAAATGGATGGACGGCTTTTACTTGCTTTTATGTTATATACAATAGTTGGGTCTCTGGAGTCTGGAGTGCCTGCATACTCATCCACTGTGAAATTAAACAACTAAGCACTGTAAATCTTTTGCTACCTGCCTATTTCTGAAGATGTGTCTGTGAGAGAGATGTTTTTTGTTTTACGAACTGTGTCTAACATTTCTTCTAATTTTCGTAATAACCGGCCCCATACCGAGTTTCTCAGTTCTCCTCCCCTGCAAAAAAATAAAAAATAAAAATCAAGCTGCGCCCAGACGACACACTCTGAAACACTATCTTGTCAAAGCTAAAAGGAAAGCCCAGCCATACTCGTCATTGATTCTGCAGTTGTTTTAAATTGTGTAAAAATGCATAATAACCCTACTTTTAATTAATGTTGAACACAATGGAGTATTTTGGTGTTGCCCTTTGACAACTGTTCCAGTTTCTAAAAAATTGGCCGCCCTTGCCTTAGACCATTGAGCAAGGCATCTTACTCCCCCAAATGCTTGCTGCATCCTGGAAAGCTGCCCACTCATCATATTGTTGTGGCTGATCAGTGTATTTCTGACCACTTGACTGTAGTAAATCAAAAGTTATTTCACCTCACCAACAAGATAGCAAGAAAGGTGACTGGATAAGCGTGCATCAAGATTTATCGACTGCATATAAAAATCTATCAGGATCATTACATTCAACTTTACTACCATCAAGCTGATGAAAGCCAGTATACACACACAGACTTCATATTCCCTGTTGATCAATGCGTGTGTGTGCGCGATGTTGATCAGTTAGATTGATTCCTAATATAAACAGTAAAGGTGTCTGCTGATATACGTATTGCAGTGCCCTTTGTATTCCACCTTGGCAAACTATGTCCACTTGTGTGTGTGTGTGTTATTAAGTGACCATGGATGCAAATATTTAAAATTATATTGATTATTCTTATATTGATTATTTAATTTTATGGATGTTTTTAATTTAGCATTTTTTTATACTTGCGATTTCCATTTCCAGCCAGTTTCCCAGTCTTGCATTCAAAAAACAACAATTAACTCACACACACACACACAGACCCCAAAGACCACAAACACGTACAGGGACAGGTTAGTCCTCCTCCACACAGGTACCTGCTCCGCTGAAGGTGAAAGAAGTACTCGCCTGAGCTCATTGAAAAGTAGATGTGACAGTAAATTCTTCAGGCCCTTGTGAGATGGGAGATCTTGTTATAGCAGTCAGGATGGGGGTCAGGGCAGTGGCTGCTTGATGATTGAGGAAAAGAGAAGTAAATTCATTCTGCTTCGGGCACTTTGTCAAGTGCCAGTAGCTTACCGTTGAGAGCCACTCACCCATCACCGTGTTACGGCCCCAGAGGTCACCTCCCTTGCCATAAATCTACCTCGCCTCCTCGTCTGCTGAACCTATTGCCTTCTACTGGCTGAGCACAAGCAGTGAGAGGCTGCAGCTGCTAGTCCTCATAGTCACTCAAATGAAAAAAAACAACAACAAGAGAATATAGATGGTGCTGATAGTGTAAGGACCAGGCTTTAGGTGTTTTGGAGCCATTTAGGGCACCGGTACTGGTCCGCACAGATAGCTTTCAGAAAATAAAACCCTTTTTTATTTTGATTTTATATATATATATATATATATATATATATAATCCAACAATATATATATATATCTCCCCCCCATCCACCCCGTCCATGCTTAGCTTCCGATCGGGACCGTCCACTCCCCCACAGACTATTAATTTCAGATCGGGAAACTCGGGCGGGAACGATAGTCCCTTGTCCGTGATTTGTTCGGGAAAGTCTGGCAGCAACCATCCTGTCAACAGATCCTTATCACTTCGCGAAGAATATCAGAATCAGAATCATCTTTATTTGCCAAGTATGTCCAAAACACACAAGGAATTTGTCTCCGGTAGTTGGAGCCGCTCTAGTACAACAGACAGTCAATTTACAGAACACTTTGGAGACATAAAGACATTGACAAAAAACAATTGTGCAAAAAGATGCAGAGGCCTCTAGCACTTAGAGCAGTTCGAATGACTAATATTGCAACAGTCCGGTGCAATGACCACTGTGCAAAGGGCGCTGAGACTTCAAGGAGTGTATGCGGTTTAAAGTGACGAGTAGTGCGATCATCTGGGACAATGTTGGTTGTGCAAATGTTACAGATACTCCTCAATCAGTGTGCAAATGGAGCAGATGCTACTCTGGCATGATTGGCCAGTATATGCAAATAGTGCAGCATGGCGAGACAACTACAGTGAGTGCACGAGTAATACATAATTGGCCCCACAGAAATGTGACAACGAACTCAAGTCAAAAATTTACTTTCATGAACCGGTCTGTCGCTGAAAAAAGGTTGGGGACCACTAAATTAGGGGATGTTTGGGCAAACTGGTGTTGGCGGGTATGTGAGAGACTATCCTATCATTTTAAGGACTTTTGTTTTTTAGCACACTAAATGATCACCTGACCCATTTATAATTGTCTGAGTGCTTTTATCCCACACCATAATTCTTCATTATTCTTTCCCTCCCTACTTTTATTGGCATCAATTTCAACACTGTTCATCTGATTCAAAACATTCCAACTTTAACATATCGTATTCCAAAAATTCAGAAAAGGGGTGGAGTTATTTTTCTTATTCCAAAACTTTCAACAAAAAATATCCAAATCATTTCCATTCCAATACACCTTTTTCAAATCACTTTGGGAATTATTCTCAACATTCCAATAATGCCCACATTTCCAAACTTCCATATTATTTCAAGTGAAAAAAATCCTACATTCAGACATAGTCTACATACAATAATTCCCTCCTCATTCAACAATTCATTCATTAATTCCATATGATTCCAAATCATTTCATATTATTGAATATCATTCAAAACATTTGGAAACATTTGGTGATGTGTGCTACTGTATATTAATGTATTATTGTTTTAAATGACGAATGTATTACTGTCAAATAAATGTGGCAGGTCAATTAAATGGCTGCAGATGCACACGTGAGAGAGATCAGTCTTTAGCAAACACATGGCAAAAAGCCATCAGAACAGACACGGTGTGCAAGACAGTGGGTAAAGGAAGCCAAGATATATGCAAAAAAAATAAATAAAATACAAACATCTTGGAATCATTTTCATACCAGAGGGAAAAAAATGTCTTGTTCATGATGGTTTTACAGATTTTAAATTTCACCAACGTTGTTATTTTTCAATCAGCATAAGCTCGACAATAGCTAAAGTAGATAGCTATAAAGGCACTTCTCGTCATTTAGCCAGTATGAAGCAATTATATGCATGTTAACAGTCAAATTAGTTATTCACTTTAGAGATGATGATATGGGTAGAAAATTCCTTCAGCTAGTTTGATGAAGAAAATTGCTGCACTTGGTATAAGCTATACTTAAAAAATCTTACAAAGAAACTATTGATGGGGCAAAAAAATATTTGTATGAAGAAATATAACGTATATGATTATTAAAACATGGGCAATCTTCGATCTAATTTACAAGTGTCGCCTTTGCTTCAGTCAATTATATGAATCCTCCATTAAATATTTACCTTGTGGCAGTTTCGATTTGTTGCACAATGATCGAGGTGTTTGGTTCATCAAGGATGATGATCCCTTCATAGTTACTGTATCTATCACAAATTATTTTGTGAAATTTGATGTACCCTTTGAACACAATTTTTTAATTAATAAAACACATTGACACACTGACATGAGGTCACACCTCTCAACAGACACTAACCTTCCACACAACCAGATATCCTGTTCTTTCATTAATCGATAGTAATATTATACATGAATATGTTATCTGAACACTTTTCCAAGCCAGTAGTAAAGGAATGCTGGATTAAGGAAAATTGATCTCGTGTGTGTTATTGTGAGAAGACTTTGTTTGTCACAAATGATCTGCTCTCTTTTTAAGTATGTCATGATAGACCGTAATTACACCTGCCCCAACTTTGTGGGTATGTTTTTTTGAAGTTGATTTTTCTTTCTTTCTTTTTTTCCTTCCCCCTTAAAGGTACGTGTGTATGTGCATTCCCTTCTTCAACATGTAGTATATAAACACCAAGCTGCTTTCAATATAACCTCTTATTAGGTGGTGATTATCTTGCCTGCATCTGGCTTCTTTCAGTCGCTGACTTGAAGTCGGAGAGGCCAGGGGCACACGAGGAAGAAAGGAGTGAAAACTTCCTGAAACCAGCTTTCACCTTCCACCTCTAAACTCCAATGTACCCCTCAAACTATCAACTAGCAACCTTATATTTAGGCTGTTTTTGGGGGACTAAGAATGGTGATTTGTTAGTTTAGTGAATTTCAAATGCTACATGCTCTCTGACAGTATTATAGTAGGTTCAAGAGATACTGTAGATCCCCAGCTCAAATATATTGTAAAATTTGCATTCAACTTTACAAGTAACTAATACTTAGCCTTTCTCCTAAACACAGTTACTGTATGTACACACATTTTCTACATCTATTAAAACACAGGTCATTCAATCCCCTATCCCTGTGTATATAACTACTGTCTAGGCTGGGCTGAAGAATTGTGACTTGTGATGATGGAAATATAGGCCAAGAAACTGGTGTGTTTGTCACCTATAGTTTACTGTCCCATTGGTAACACGAGCGGCAGGAATGGAGTTGGAGTTAAGAGAAGAAGTCTAACATTCAATTGCAGATAAATGATAATTCTAAATAGTCTGCACACAGCAGTGATGTAGTTGGCATTCAAATCTCTTTTGATATCGTGTACTTATGCAGTTTACACTCGTCATACAACAAGTTGTCACTCTCTGATGATAATCATCTAGCCACTAACATAATGCAGTTAATCCAACCTACGGGTATAATTAGAATTATTGGAAATTGCTAATTTCAGTGGAAAATGGGATCCGCCAAAAGCAGGTCTTGCACAGGGTGCCATTCAAGCTTCAATGTGTGTCGATGGAAGCTATAATTAATATGCAACAACACTGAAACGCGTATCTTGGAAGTGTACTCAAAACAATATATTCTCTCAACAGCGTATGTACTGTACGTTGCACCACCTTGTCAATTTGCACTGCCATCAGCCTATACTGTACATGTAACCAGAAATGTGTTCCTGTTATAATGTAGTTAAGTCCTTTAAGTGCTCCCAAAAACTATGCAAATGCTGCTAAAATGCAATTGTTTCACAGTTTTTTCTTCATTCCACCTTCTCTCTAAATTAGAATAGTTCAAACTAAGAATTGCCAACAGCTACACAATGATTAGGGAATCTATGTTGAAGAAAAATGAAATGAAATGAAAATAAGACAGAAGGAAGACATGGATAACAGGCAGAGAAAGAAATAGCCTGGCTGGGGTCTTCATAGGACCCCACACCTCAGCTGTCACTCGATGCGCTTTCAAAGAGTAACACAATGGACTAGACAGATGGTCCCAAACGCACCGCAGTGAGCTTGACTCTATTAAAAGCCGTCTGCTTCATGCCAGACGCCAACAAGATCTATTTGTTTCTGAATTGGATGTACATGTTTGACTACCAGCTTTTGTTGTTGCAAGAAACCCTTTCGTGTGTTTTGGCCACAAAAGAGCCATTCCAAGTGTGACTATGATGTCTGTGTTGAGTTTGATCTTAATTAAGAGACAATCAAAAGCAACACATGAAGGTTTTAAACCAACAATACTGTGACTGATTTGCACTGAGTGGCTGTCAGCCAACACCGCAGCACATGATGAACTTTTGGCTGACAACCAATAACCAGACAACCATACAAAGCCCCACCCCCAAGCACCCTACCGCCAATGTTACTCCGTAACTCCCTGCTATTCTCCCCAACTCTTGCCTTCCTTTTTAAAGAGCAGCTCTTTCACCTCAGAATGATGAACTCCTCTGATTTGCTGACCTTTCTCCCTTTGGCTTGCTCCCCCGCCCTGCAGCCCTCTCACTTGTAGATGAGATAGAGACCGATGAAGATATTTCGCAGTATTTTGGGTTGTGGGCGGGGATGTCATGCAGTGACACAGTGAAATTAGTTTTGGTAGTAGTTGATGTTGCCCAACCCATCTTCAGATCAACCGTCCGCCAAGGAGATTAATCCCGACACAGAGAGCCTGTTCGAGAGCAGACACGACAGGCGATACAGGCAGTTCAGACAAATTGGGCGGATGATTCGATGTCAGTGATATACCTGCACAGATGCAGTGTCCATAAATCTACTGGCACCATTTGAAATTGGTGACATTACCAAATAAAATGATCGCTTAAAATTAAATAATCATCTACCTAAAAATGTTTTAGCTTTCATTTCTTCTTTTTCAATTTCCAGAAGAAGAATATTTGACATTTAACATATCTATCGATCTATCTGTGACTCGATCGATCGATCGAGTCACAGTCATGCTACTATAATGATTGACATACAGTATTACCAAAAGGTGGAAATGTACAGGTAAAAGAGCACAGCTGGTCACACTTCCTAATTTTACCAGAGCAATTATTCAAATTAGGCCATGAATTTCATTCAAATACCAATATGTTATTTCTAGGGCTGTAGAATGATGATTTTTAAATCAGATTAATCACAGTTGTGATTTTTGATTAATCACAGTTAATTATTTGTAGAATATAAAATAAGATTTAAAAAACAATATTTACATACATGCTGTTGCCATCCATTTTGCAAAAGTGTTGCTTAATTTATCCATGGTACTTATCTTGACAACATTGCCATGCCTACATTTCACCAGCGTTATTTGTCATCTGCCACATGTACTAGTAGAGCTCTTGCTGGAGGCTGCCTCAAAATGTGTTTCGCCTTGAAATGGTAAACTTGTTGTGCTTCGATGAAAAGAGAGTCCAGCGCTGTAATAGATGCAAGTTTCCTTTGTGTTATCTAAAGTCCTATCAGGGTGATTTTCTTTTTTCTAAGCAAGGTTTGCTGCCGTGCACACGAGTCAGAATCTCTTAACTCATCTTTGCACTGGCGTAAGCATTGACCTGATTACTGATCTTATAGAAACCTGCACCACCTTTCAGGTAACCAGCCGCGGTTAAGGTAAAGGAGCATGTGCAGTCAAAATAAATTGTGTGAGTAATCTGGGTTAATACATGATTAATGTGATACTTTTTTGTGATTACCATAATTTATTGTGTATAATAAGTACCCCTAAAATCAACCCCAAAAATCATGAAAACCATTCTACTTATGTATAACACACGCCATCGATTTGCTCCTCTCCATGTCCAAACTATGAAGTGTTATCCATATTTTATTAAGTTTTTCAAATAAATATTCTGCTCGGTGTGCATCTGCTAACGTTTGTGTCGCTTCCCCATTGCGCATTTCTACTCGAGTTCTTATATTAGCAAAGAACAAAGACGGTCATTGACTCATATCAATGCTCAATGATACGGTAAGTATAAAATTTTAATAGTACTGTTTAAAATAATGCAGTCTTACCGGGTAAGCTACGTTGGATGAATCAAGTAATTGGTTAATAGTCCACCGGTTGTTGTTTTTTTGCCGGCCGTTGTTGTGCTGCAAGTCTGGAGATGCTAGCAGCTGGAAAAGCTACCTGCGAGAGCTAACGGCAAGAGCTAGCTAGTTTCTGGAGCAATTCAGATTAACAATCCAAGTCGGAGTGAGATTGCAAATTGTGGTGGAAAGGAAGCGGTAATTTACCAGATATATAGGAAAAAAGTAGATAGTGAGAGCCCAGAACACACTGGAGTTGCAAACGTTAGGGAAATTGTGTCACAAAATGATGTGAAAGTGAATCATTGTGCTGACGACAAGAGGATCAAGGTACTCCAGAAAAGAGCATCAGCTGCATGTCTGAAAAGTGGATTGAGCCATTTTTGCCTTAGGTTTTCACTTGTGCTCTAATAGGACCCATCTGATGACTGCTCACCTGTAGGGCAACCTCAGTTATTCTCTCTTCAGCTTGTGTCTCCTCCTACGGTCAGTGAATTACAAGTTCAATGCACCTGGATACAGAGGAAGACTAGAGCAAGGAATGTCTTGAATTAATCCTATAATTGTTTTATTTTTTAATCTCTTGTGAACTAGGATTTGTGAATGAAATTCAATTATTTTGTTTGTTTGTTTAGGATTGTTTTTATTTGTGTTGGTGAGACTTTTATTTATTTATTTATTTTTTTGTTTTGTTCCTAAAACCCTATGCTGATGTGACTGTCATTAGAGAAGATTGACTTTAAATTGATTTAACACTGTGTGTATGTCTGTGTCTGTCTCCAGCTCGGCTGTCCATTCCTTTTGCTCCAAGGGAGTCCAATTTCTCCACCCAAAGTTTCACAGGCACGCGTCTGCATAGAAAGGTAACTGACTCCCTGCACACATGTACACATAATGTAGTCCCTTGCAATGTGGGACTTGGATTCTTTGTGTTGCCAGATTGTTTGGGAGTGGAGTGGGGGGGGGGGGGGGGGGGGATGTTAACAAGTGAATTTGATCTTTAACCATTGGACTGAAGCAGACTCAAGTCAGGCTGTATGTTCACAGTACCGGGGTAAAACACAGTCACAAGTCTGGTCTTTCTAAAAAGTTGTTTAGTCAGATGCATCTGGTTTCATTCGATTGGGTTGAGTATTGATTTATGTAGGATCCACTGCAATTGAACTATGTAAAAGTTAAAACGAAACCCCCCAAGATATTAAAATCAATACACATTAAATTACTTTGGATATGTAAGATGTTCTGAATCTGATTATATCCTGCATACTATACTGTACTTTAATATAGTAACACTACCATGAGTCAAATGTTTGGAAACGGTTTCTCATTAAATAGTATGAGAAAGTGTGTCTAAACTAAAGTTGTACTTTAATTAAAATGCACTTCTACATTTAAAAAAATAATTTAAAGGACTTGATGAGTCTCAAATAATCTAATCATAAGAAACCATATAATATTCAACCAATTCACCCACCCTTCTCTTGCTCTAGCTGTCACTTGCACACAAGCACACGCTGATTTCCATGGCATTTGTCTACATGTCCCCCTAGTGACCAATGTAGGTACGACATCATCCATGTACCGTTTACTACTACAGTGTTAAACAATTCATTTCAACAATTTCATTCATACAGTGTACTGTATTTGCAATGGTTTTTTTTTTGTATTTAGTTATAACTTCATTTTGATTCATTTTAAGAGCTAAACATAATATTGTTTGATAGCGGTAGATAACAATTTGCTTTGGTAATTCAGGCAAGCCAATTAAGGGTCATTGTTGTTCAGTAGTTGCACACAGTAGTTCTCAAGGTAAAAGACGACTCATAATAATTCAGTTATTATCATAGGGTATAATAAGAGTATTTTTTAAAAAAGTTTAAAGGTTTTAACAACATTAAAAATTCACTCTTCCAGATTCATCTAAAATATGTTGAAATGTTGGGAAATTATTCAGAAATCTTTCAAAATCGGTTCAACATCTGTCACCATCAAAGTTTTTTTTGTGTGTGCTTCATTCCCAAACAACTGCTACGTAACAATGGCAGACTGTCCTACCTCCAAAGTGAATGAGGCTGACTTTACCCTCCATCCAGCTTTGTTGTTTCTTCTCAGATGTTGGGTGGTCCTTGTCTCTCGCTTTCTCTTCCACTCTATCTCCTTTTCACTCATTGTCAAGTTCACAGCGTCTGTTTCTCTTTGAGCTTCACGACATCCAGCCATGGCCTGAAACTCAATACTTGAGTATACACAATTAAGTTCACACCAGAGGTTATTGGATGGAAGTATGGTCCCATTCTGCAAAATGCGGTAAATCAGGCAGAGGATGGGAGGTTAGGAGTGCTGGCAGGTTATTTGGTCAAGGTTAAATAAATCATGGAAATAAATATTGGAGGTAAGCAATGTTTTATGCTGCATTGTGCGGATTTTACCTTGAAGGGGTTTGCCTTGCAATGAAAGACAAGCCATTTGTTTAGTTGCTGTGTAAGTTTAGTTGCTTTTGCACAATGTGAGTGCACAATGTGCTTTTTAAAAAAAATTATTGAATTTTTGTTTAATGTATAAACCAAAACTATACAATAAAAAACTTTCTTCAGCAACTAAACACAATGATTCAATATGTAAATACATTATTTAGAAGACAAAGGGCAGATGTTATTGTGGGCTACTGCATTTCTTTCTTCAGGTTTTAAGTTAATTTCCGAGTAACATGATTTTTGCTTCCTATGGACAACACATTTACAATAAATAAGAAACTGTTTCCCGAATATTAATAAAATGTATGTAATTTGTTGCATAGTATATGCAATTCTTTATTGATGCAAATGGAAAATGTTTTAACTTGTGAAAGAATGGACAGATTCTTGCAATGGAACAAAACAATATTCCTGGTTTTGTCCAGATAAACTCACCCCAGTTGACCCTTGCAGCCTGTTGAGTGTTTCAGTGTTTACCCCTGTTGTTCACACGCGATTGGGAGACCCATGACAGGCCAGCTGGATCGCCCACTTTAAGACACCCCAAATACACACACACACACACACACACACTCGAATGGCCGGCGAGTCATTCTGTTATTTGATGGGCGGTGCATGAATGTGTGTGTGTGTGTGTGTGTGTGTCAGGAGTGTTTTGGGGGTTTCCTGTTTTGGCCCATGTGCCTCATCTGCTTCCTGGCAGGGGGCTGGTGGTGTCATGTCATCTTTGGGACTGATGATACACATGCAATTTTCCCAAGAGGTAAACTGATATGGTATACATTATAGGACATGATAGAATAAGCTTCTTATCCCGCTGCAATTAAACATTTGACATTGAGACACCTAGTCAAAACATTCTGTGCCTTTATAACCTTGTTTCTTGTTTGAAATTTGTCCTGAAACTGCTCTGCTTAGGATGTAAATACTTTCTATCAAATAAGAGGTCAAATGTCAACTTTATATTATCCCCTGTATTTTTGGTTAAAAACAGCAATCACATCACAAAAAACACGTAAATTTTGGAGATTAAAAAAATAAAGTCTTATCAGCCTAAAATATGACTAAACATTTGAAAAACTGTGCATTAAACACATGCACAGCTTCTTTGGATTTATGCACATAAATCACATCCGTGCACAAAAAAAGTTATTTAATTTAAATACCTGGATATGTTTATATCTTACACAATAACATACACACAGACACACACACTCATGGTGGGAGAAGCAGTCGTCACGTTCCATTAATCCAACGCAAGCAGTGGGGATTGATCAATTAGCCCTGTTTAAAGGTGTGGCTCAGCCTGATCAATAGCACTGATCACCAGCCAAAGGTTTTTCATTAAGACTAGCTGTGCTGCATGAGTGGACTCTATTAGCATAGATCACACGGGCTGTGAGGAATGCCAAGGTTGGGCCAAGATAGCTTTCTGTACGACTGAATGAATGACGAAGAATTCTACAGTTAATAAAATTTAATTGGAATCATAAACTCGATGGACAAAAAAAATCAATAGTTGGCTTAGCACTCTTCATTTTACCAAGACAAATTTATGCTCCTGACTTTGTGGGAACTATTTTATGTTCCATCATGACTGTTGGTTGAGAGCATTGCGAGCCCTCACATCAACCCTTTCAAACTGCAGTATTATTAAGAAATACCTTAGGCACACCAAACTAACTCCAACCTCTATATACTGTACAACACGGTTCCTTGTGTCAATGTAACAGCAGACCTCCTCTGAGCATGTGATATTGCACGTTGCATTTTTTTGCTTGCACTAAAAACATGGCTGTGGAGAGAGAGAGAGCGAGAGAGAGAGAGAGGGAGAGGGAGGGGGGGGGGGGGGGTCAGTGTTCCCACGTTAGTGGCTTTTCCGACGCCTCTCAGGGACAATTTTTCAGAAAATTGTCTGGTGAGTTTAGTTCCCACTAAGAAACTGAGAACACGAGCGGAATAATTTTCTCATTATATTCTGTATGAAGAAAGGAACCCGGTGGAAGGCAATCACAGAGTCAATCACGCTGTACATTGCCCAATAACTTTATACATCGTAAATGCAGTGATTTATCGGCATGTTGGAAACTTTTGACCCAAAGTATGTGCTTCAAAGACATATTTTTTTGCTGTGGTCTCCTTGCCTCAGCTATGCAACTCTGTGTGAGAGAGCATGCGCTGGTACGGCGACAACAGACATGGAGCAGCTGAGCCATGCAGATTGACGTCTCATTTTAATAATAATTAGTTGCTCTTCTCACAAAAAGATTATTTGGTATCGAGAGAAATAAAGAAAATCTCCGAAGGTGGAAAAGAAGCAAATCGCAAAACTCATTTTGAATAATGTCAGATTTGGATTTTTATTTATTATTTTTTTTTTATTTCAAGGCTATATCGCCAAACCCTGCATACAATATATGATCTCAAACTACAGTATATAATGTTTAGTCATAGTGCAGTGATATAAATGGGGATCGTAAACATAAAATGGAATATGTATATTTTGTATGAAATGAAATAGCAATATATTTTTTACCATGACCAGCACAGTTTTCACAAGGAGTCCCTGGTACTTTCTGGTAGAAACTAAAATAGACAAAATACCGAGTAATAAAAGGCTTAGCGGAAATAGCATTTGCTAAACTTCTAATACATGGAACATAAAACATTCAACAGCTCTCTCCATTATAGCTTAGCATAATGGTTTGATCAAATGTATTTATTTTCTAGAGCTTTGATGTTATGTTAGCATTCTGACACACACTGCATCCAAATAGCCTTTATTTTTCCATTGTGGTTTTCCCTTTTGTTTTTGGTTACCTGAAAAACAGCGGATGTTGCTCCATGGTGATATTTCGGATCCAACAGAACCCACGGGATCAGTCACAGTTTAAAACACAAAAACTGCCACTGACAAACTCACCTTTCTCACCCTCTCCTAATCCCCAGTGGGGCTGAGGGCCATTGTTTCACGTACACAATCCACAATGAATTAAAAAATGGGCATGCTTTGTTCATTGAGGCTGATGCATACTGCTGTCACGGAACCTGTCGTTAATGTGCCATCACTACATTTCATATCCTCGGCAGACACAGGCAGAGCTTCCTCCATCTGTGTGTGAGTGTGCGTGTGTGTGTGTGTGTGTGAGAGAGAGATAGAGAGAACGACATGCTTTGTAGAAGTGCAATAGATGTGTAAAATGAATAACAGAGGACGTCGGTAGGTAGGTCGCGTGTGTTAGTGCATGTGTGTGGGTGTGTGACCGTGTGTTTTAGCACATAGGAAGGGAGTTGGTCACGGAGATACTGAGACAGACGGGAAGAGATCATCCTGCTTTTGCCATGGTTCGATGCTGAGGTCTATTTTCTCGAAACAGTAAAAGCACAGGCAATTGCTCGTTTATTTGAGCTCAGTATATACAGTGTTCATGTAAATATATCAACACTGTATGTATGGATTAGGGTGTTAGTATATAAAAGCACAACTAGAATTAGAACTTCCATTATTTCACTCATCTCTTGACATTTTAAACTCATTATTGGATGCTTTTACAGTCATTCACATCAAATGTTCACAGATTTAGATAAAAGCGTCAGTTAAATGCCCCAAAATTTAAATCGTTCTACAAGTAGACGCGCACTACTGTAGAACTCAAAAGTGTTCGATGACTGCCTTATTGGGATGTACGGGAGAAGAATGATATTTCCGTGCGCTTTGGGTGGTGGGAGTTGGTGGTATGGATGGACAGATGACACCCACATCCACCTCCAATGGGGAGAGGAAGTCCCTATCAGAGCACAACAGGAAAGCGACAGAGAGAAAACAAGTGTCTTTTTGGACATTAAATCACTTCCTTTTTGGCCTACTTCCCCTTCCATCCTCAACCTTTTCATCCTCCCGGCACAGTTAAATCACTCTTTTAGAAAACAGAGCAGTTTGTTAAGCCTCTTGATCTCTATACAGGACTGTGCAACTTCCTTTACTTTTTATCAATCTTGGAGATTGTCAGTCCCCAACCACCAGGCCGCGGAATGATACAAGTCTGTGGGATATTTGGTACTGGGCACCACAGCGAGACAGAACAAAAATTATTTTATTGATCATCAGTCTGAAAGAAGTTAGAATCGAATACAGGGTTATTGCTATGGATGATTCTCACATATCTAACCTGCTGTGTGACGGCAGGCTTGAAAATGAGGCAAATAAGCCTTTAAAATGGCCCCAAAACACTTAATACCTTTGCTCCATATCCAACACCCAATCTTTGTGAAGCAGGATTTTTTGCAAAGCCTGCAACCAATACTAAATTACGGAGTCGACCGAACATAAGTAGCTCACTTAAGACGTCATTGTTTCTCATTACCCAAAGATGGGACTGGCCCATGCAAGAGAAACAAGTGTTCAAACAAGTGGCTCCTACTAACTACAGCAATTACATTCAGCATAATAGTGAGTAGTATTTTTAATAATTTGTTTTTATTTGGTTCTGTGTTGGTCCATCTATACTGTCTTAGGTACTGCTGTATTTAGTCATCTGACCATTAAACGTACTGGAACTGAAAAATGGAAGAAATTATTTAGTCTGTCCTCTTTTACGGCTTCCAAGCTGTACCTTCCACTAGATTAGTGAGGTCAGTTATATTGGATTTGAGAGAATTATTTATAATTATTCCTCATCTTCCTCACCATATTAATCAAACCAAATTGACAAATTAAGATTCAGGGGAAACCAAGAAGTTTAGTCAAAACCTTGATTGTGTCTGTGTGATTCATTGATTGATTGATTATGCTTCAAAACATTTCTTCATGTAGATTATGTAAGTGAATAATGTGATGCATATCGTAAAGGATGTAAGTGCAATTAACACCAAACGCTGCCAACCCGTCCTCCTACAGATGCTTGTCGGTCTGGAGCTGGTGCTTCGTTCATCATCCAAGAGCAAAAGCAGAGACAAAAAGGTTTATCTTTGGTCATAGCAGAGTCTTTTTAAATCGCACTAGGAAACGGCAAATGCTTTCTTTCAGCACACAAACATAACACTTTGTATGTTGTGTTTTCAAACTATGGATAATACCAAATGGGCTGCTGCAGGAATTAGAAGTTTTGTTTAAATATCACATGTAAGTGTAGCACAATTCTGTTTTCACCACTATAAAAAAAGAGAACGAGAGACACAACTTTCTTCCTGTAGGCGACTTCCTGTTTATGTCTGAATGCAGGTCAGGAGGTCTTGACGGTGGTCCCTGCCTCATTTGCTGTCTTTATCCCCCAAAGGTGACACAAGGCCTGCTAATGCAGAATGTTGTAGTGCAAACCCCTTACTAACTAAATCTCTTTTTGTGGTACACCTTCTCTTTGTCATTCAGACAAAAAGTCACATTTTAATAAATTAGTTTCTCTTCCATTTTAACTGCTTTCTAAAAGCCAAACTATAATACTTGTGGTTTTGATAAAGTAACATTACAATATTTTTACCTCAATGACACTCATAAGAGCATAAACCTTGTACAAGGCCTAACAATTTTAATTACCGGCAATAAGCAAATTAACAGGCTTAACAATAAATAAAGATAAAATTTACCTGAATCTTTATTTTGGAAAGTGAATCTTTTTTTTAATTTTTTTTAATTTTTTTTTTATCGACCCATTCTCTCATCAACGTTGGAAACTTGTAGTTTACATGTTTCTTTTCTTTTCTACTGAGGCATCATAGCAAGGAGAGATGAGCTGCTTCTGTGAATTGTCAGAGCTCATGCTCAGCTGTTCTACAATATGTCTCACTTCGCGTCTTTAAGTATGACTATCTTCTCCTCATTAGAAGCCAGCTGTCATTTCAAAATAGAGTGTTTTTTTTTCCCACACTTCTTAATTAATAACAGTCAGACAAATAGGCTATGACCTGTTGAGATGCTTTACCCAAGCCTATAAAGACTGTGTTCGCTACCTGCTGTCTGCCATTCCAAACTCATCCATCTTTGGCTGATATTGATTGACCTGATGTTCAGTCCCTCAGTGTCCAGGCTGCAGCATCACTAAGCCTCAGTTCTCTTCCCTCATGTCCCTCACCTGATATCAGATCTCTAGGTTGTTAGGCACTTGTCTTGTACTCTCCCACCGAGAAGGCTTTTCAAGGACAAGCTAAGGCCTGGTACACACATTAAGATTTTTTCCACTCTTAAAAGAGTTTGTATCTGCTACAGACCCCAAACATAAAGATAAAAAAACAGGGCATTAAACAGTTTTGGTCGTCATGTGTGTGATATGATCCGATAATCTCAACACACAACACCACACACATAAAGATTCTGTTCATCCGCCAATCTCAAAGTCTCGCGTGATCACACATGATCTCACAAAACCGAAGAAGAAGAAACACTTCCCGATACATGCCAGTGTTTCCGAAGGTTGCTGGAGCAGAGAGCCTTGTAAAATGGTGATGTTCCTAAAAAATGACTTGCTTTGAAAAACACTTCTTGCCATCTGGGTAAACCCACTTTTCTACATAAAACGACATCGGGTAAGACATTTTTGTTTTCATTTACGGTCGCTTCCGTATTCGTCAGACTTGGGTGCTTCTAGATTGGCTACATCCTGTTCCACGTCACCATTCTCGGCGTCATGACTCGGGAGAAATTGACGTTCCCCACATACATGAAGCGTTTTGGTCAAAGATTGAACACGTTCATTATTTAAGATTGTCGGCCCTGAACCTGTTTCAGACGCTAAAATCGGGACGAATCCACTCTTAACGCACATCAGACCTAAGGACAATCTTATAGAATAACTTTATAAGATTTAAGATTGTCTGGCGTTTGACGTACGAGGTTGGGAAGGGGCAGTATCGGTACAAAAAAGGCCAATTGTCTTTGTATGTACCTGGCCTAACACACCCCACTGATGGATTTTCCTTCCCATTTACAATCCGGCATCAGGCATTACATTGATTAACATGTTTTTGCAACATATTTTATATTTTTTTTAAGAGGAGTTTTTACATTTGTGTCTAATTGCCATTGTCATATTATTCATCATCATAGTATTTGAAACTTGTATAGGTAATGTTTGATTAGGTGAAATACTGTATAGGTTAATTGTAAAACACTCCTCCTAACCAAACAGCATTTTTAAAAAATAATGGTGCTTTGATTTAGGTCGTAAAGCAACGTGAAACAACTGCATTGAAATCCATCTCAAAACCCAACCAAAACCTCCTGTGCACGGTCAGCAAATTTCATTGACAACTTTTTGATATACCTTGTTCACAGAGGCAGACATACAGTCAAACTTCAAGCTTCACTTGTCGTCAATAATTTATATGGTTGACATTCGGTCAAAGTGTTATTATTTGGATCACAACAGAATTAACTCAATCTTAACCTGCTTTTTATACTACCTGGAAAGCCAGGTGACTTAAAGATGTAATGCACTTGTGTACGACCTAGTGACTGACTCAAACAGATGCTGAAGGGATGTAACTGGCAGATACTCCCAGTGGTCCACGCTCATGTTTTTCATAGCTGTGATGTTATAGTGTTTATAGCTGACTTTGGAAATGGACCTTCACTCTTTAAAGTCCTCAGTAGCTTACAGAAAGTGTTGCTGTCCCATGAGAGGTATGGCAGACTAAATAATCACAGTGAAAGTTCGGGAGCAGCTGTTGGCATTTGAAGACCTGCCAGCAGTTGGAGTTGGTGCTCTGAAAGACAGGAGGAGAACAAAAAGTAGCCGCTGAAAAGAGGAAGGATGAAAGCTCTATTCAGGCATAGTTTTGTATTGATCACACCAGAAGATGTACTGTTTGTGTACAACAACATACATAAGTACTTACATCCATATGTGGAAAGACATATAGATACACACATCCACACACTGAAAGCAGACTGACACAAAATTGAAGATTAATCTTTTGTTTGTGTCTTTGGAATGCAGTGCATCACATATCTTGCAGATTATGTGCTTTGGTGCAAACAAGTAGCGGAATGTCAATGTTGCATTACAAAAAGAAAATGTTAGCACTAAAGAAAAATGTCATTAATGAATTAAGAAGCAGGTATAAGTGGTTAAATTCTACACTATAAATGAAGGATTTTGCCCTTGTCTGTTTGTCTGTCTTGTAGTTGTCGCAGTCCTAAGCGATCTATTAAGAGTCCTCAGTTGATTGATGACGTCCAAACAAGAAGCCTAAAATCCTCCCTTCATTATTATTTTCTTCTTTATTGACTTACTGTCAACTGAAGTGGGGTACACACAGTAAATGAATCTGGTTGATTTTGAGCGTGATTCCAACTATCTGACCAACTTTAGCAAGGACCCGATTATCTGATTACCCTGAATACTGTCCTGAAAAAGTGATATTACCCTCATTGATGTATTCTGAAAATGATCACCGGCGATATTTGCATTAACAAATGTTTGACAATTACAGTAAAAAAAATAAAAAATAAAAATCCTCGTGTGGGGTCAACATCGAGGAAGGAGAGCCAATCCACGGAATTCGTGGTTATCATGTAGAAGAGAACGGTAGCAAGTCAGAAAGCGAACCGACTGAAGAACACAGAAGCATAATACTAGTGACCAGCAACAACGCAAATCTCAAAGTGAAATTAACTTCGGGAACGGATGGCCAACTCGTTGAGCCGTGGCCAACACACAATTATTGATAATATAATGTTTCGTTTTACCACAATAGGAACGACAAGGAGAAGAATTACCAAGAAATAAAAATAGACATTTTGAATGGTATTTGACCTCTAGTGATAAAAAAGAAAGCTCAAAATGAAAATCTGGACTTTTTATGACACAATTTACTCCACTTAACTCGTTCAATAGTATTAGTAAGTCTATCCAACCTGAGGTCAAAGGTCAGACCCATAGATACATTGTACAGTATCTATCTCAGGTCAAAAGTCATACTGGTTCATGTATTCTTTTGTCAGTGTGCTACTGATTGCAATCTTGAAGCAATTTTCCAATCACATTGACTACACACTGTCATCAACAGCATTTTTTCGTTAATTTTCAGATGCTGTAACTCTCTTCATCAGTCGAGACACTGGGGTGCAGTCTGTTCATTAAGTGACATAAGTCAAATTGATTTACTGCTTTTGTTAGTAGCTGTTCATACAAAGGACAACACCCAATGCTCTTCTACATGTGACTTTTATCCCTTCCCTTCGACATACAGCTACAGTACATAGCTGGTAAATAAATATGTATGGAAGTGCTAAGGGCCATATGTGTGATGGCTCATGGTCCCACTCTGTGTTGATTACTACGCTCTCCATCAGTAGGTCACACAGATCAAGGCTGCTGGTGCTCCTATGGGACTTGAAATGTTCTGGTTTTATGGGAGGCTATCTGAAGCCATCACACATCTCCAGTTCATTCAGCTGAATATATTGTTTTCACTGTGTGTTCATTCATTTTGGAATAAAAGAACACACACTGATCTCAGACATTATTGTACAAGAACATTTTAAAGTTGGTAAATATTATTCAGGCCTGTTATTTTATTTTAGGTCAATTCAGATATTTGCATATTTGTTTTTTAACCAAATTTTTGGTATCTGACCAAATTCTAATCCTAATGTGATAAATCATGAAGCAGCGTTCAATAAAACAAAATAATTTTACCAAGGACTTATGGCTGAGTTCCTCTTGTAATTCATAGTTAAAAATAGGTAAAGTTATGATCTACTCCTCTTGGTCATTTGCATTACTACACATACACGCCGATGTAGTAAGGATCTCTTTTTTTTTTTTTTTACTTCCTTACTGAACAAAGGTTTGAATTATATTACATTTTTATACCTTTTATTTAATATAAATTAAAAAATGCTTTGATTGACCCCCGCAAAAGATTTGACAGTTTTCTTTTTTTTAATGCACCATCATTGCATAAATATATTTATTTGATGCAAATGTTAAGTGACCATCAATAGAAAAAAATGTGCACAAGAAAATCAGAGAAAGCAGATGGACAAGTAGACTCTTTGATAGAGCTAATGTTCTTTTCTATGACAAACTCAATGTCCTCTTAACATTGTTTTATTTTGAGTGCATTGCAGTTTACAATGACCCACAGTCTTTACAAGTGAAATGAATGAAATGAATACTTGCCTGGCCGACGACATTTCCTACTTCTTTAACTGTTCATGTTTATTTTAAAGTTTTGCAGTAATCCAGTCGTTCCTAAAAATAATGTTTATGTTAAATAAGTCTAATTTTGAAACTGCTCACTTGCAGAGAATTCAAGGAATCAGTGATGTAGTGTGTAGAGACATTCAGGTTGTCATTTTCTTACAGAGACCGGAGACCTCTTTCCTTGGTCGATCCCACAGATTGGGAATTTTTTTTTTTTTTGACACTGTTGAGGCAAAGGTCAAGATTCTATATGCATTGGAGCATTCACCTTCACCACTCAACTGAGCTCTGGCAAGATGAGGCCTTTGTGTCTTGCTTTCTGTATGTGCCGGGTTAATTTTTTTCCACAATGGAGCCAAGCAAACACAGTGGCAGTACGTGTGCCGGAAAGTGTGTATGTGTGTGTGTGTGTGTGTCTGTGTTTGTTTTTAAAAGACATTGGTGCAACCGTTTTAACAGAGCAACTCCTTTTGAATTAGATGTTCTAACCCCCTGCTTGCCAAATGGATTTCTGAAGTGGCTATAGTTGGAGGCTTTCAATTGGATGCAACCTTGAGTCCTTTTTTATGAGCTTTGTAGGATTTAAGTGCCGGTATAACATGAGCACTGAATGTGTGCTCCTCATTTTTTTAAATTGAAAAATCTCTAAAGGCTCCCCCCATTGTGTAGGCAATTAATGGAATGCTGGCAGCGAGGTTCAGGTGCTTAAATTTTTTTTTTTCCCCCCTCTATCACTCTCCTTTTAATTACTTATAAAGGATAATCATGGAAAAAAAGCATCATAATGCTGTAGGCTTCCTCTTTATGCACAATGATGTATAATGCATGCTTGGAAATGAAACGGCAGCGGCCTTCAAACCATCCCATTTCCAAACCTTTGTGTGTTTGTTTAGCATGCCACAGCGATTCTTTTGCATAACAATGGTGAGTGTTCCCATTAACAATGCTTGCCTATTCTTTTAATATTTACATGTGTAAAGTTTGTCCATCAAGTCTGCAAACAATAGGTACAACTGCTGCTATTAGTGATTTGAAAGTTAGCTAATTGCCTCTCTGAAGACATCTCCTGTTTCTCTTTAGTCTCGATGAGCCTCCATCAGTTTTAACATGGAGGGAGATTAGTGAATGTACTAAATATTATCAGTTACAATGTTATTAGTCTCGATAGCAGTAAGAACATTTTGATAAATACCTTTTACTCTTACTGTTGTAAAATCCAAGTCACGGCAAAGAATAAATCTTTGATCTCAGCACTCATTTGTTTTAACATTTCTGCGAAAAAAAAAAATTACAAAGCAATACACACAACTCTGAACTGTAATATTTGCACCAATGCAAGTTTTAACACAACGTCACCAATATTGCATCCTGCTGTAATAGAAAATTCGGTGTGACCATGACATGATGTAAAAAGTAGACTCAGGTCATTCCAGGACTCAGCTAGGTCTGTGCCTGTTCTCACTAACATTCAATAGGATTTGCATTCAAGATAATTTTATGTCATGAGTAAAAATAAATAAATTTACAGATAAAAATTATGCCCTTAAACCCCCTAACAATTTAGTTTTCATTTTTCAATTTGTATTTTTTTTGCCTTATTTTAGATTTTGTTGCTGCAGAGGTTGGCATTCTTGAGTGTGTGCGCACTCTTATAGTTCAAGTTATCAACTTTTACTGTAAACTATCTAGCCATCCATTTTCTTTACCGCTCATCCTGACTAGGGTCACGGGCTGCTGGAGCCTATCCCAGCTATCTTCGGGCGGGAGGCGGGGTACACCCTGAACCAGTCGCCAGCCAATCGGAGTGCCAGGAGAAAACCCACCCAGGCACGGGGAGAACATGCAAACTCCACACAGGCGGGGCCAGGATTTTAACCCCGGTCCCCAGAACTGTGAGGCAGATGTGCTAAGAAGTCGTACACTGTGCCGGCTACTGTAAACTAATCCAGCTAAACTGTTTGTGCATTTTCATAATAAATTGTTCCTTAATCATCCTGGAAATCTACTTCCAACGGTGAATTCTTCCTCTTGTACCCTCATTCGCTCATCATTCGCTCCTGCGTCACCATGCAGGAAGCACGCAGCAGGTGCATCTCAGTAAAGGTGAGTGATGAGCTTCCAGAGTTTAAAAGCTTCACATAACGCTGGCAGACACAACTCGGGGCCTCTTTGTGTGATGGGAAGGAAAGTCTGTTTAGAAATTGACAGCATTACATCTGTGTGTGTGTGTGTGTGTGTGTTATGTTGCCTTTCGGCAAGTTATTTATGTGCATTTCACCCACCCCCTGCCCCCCTTTTTTTCTCGCTATCTCTGTGGTTATCTTTGGACTTGGTCGGTCAGGAGCTGATGTCCACCTTTGGGGATGCACACAGCATGCATTTCTGAATATTTTCACCGGAGGCTGCACTTGTTAGAGTGAGCAGATACATTTATATACATTATTTATACAAATTCAGGGCGAGTGAAGACAGGCAGGTTGAACACATTTATGGACCAAGAGGCCAGGCACTGCAAGCCAAGCTCCAAGTCAGGGCTGGTGGAGCTGGCTGCTTTCCCAGCTGTGACCAGCGTGCATTATGCTGCAGGAGAACATATCTATCATATGATCACTCAATCCATTGGTGTTATTGAAGGAAAAGAAAATCTTTCAAAAATCCTCCACAGAGCAACAAATCGCCAGAATCATAGGTTCTGGGTTTGGCCTTTCTGTGTGGACTTGGCATGTTTTCATTGCTGGTTTTCTCCGGGTACTCTGACTTCCTCCCACATTTCCAACAGCATTTATGGAAGACGAAATGAATTGTTCCAATGTAAGTGTGAAGGGTTTTTTTTCTGTACAATGTGTGTCTTGGGATTGACTGACAACCTGTGCACAGTGTACCTCATCTCTCACCCAAAGTCAGCTGGGAATAAGCTCGAGTTTAACCTTGACCCTGACCAGGGTAAGCGGTGACGGCTGGATGCACATACTGGAAGCAGTCACCAATTTGACTTATTACATGATATCAGGATTGTTTCACCAGATCCCATATTGGGTATGTCCTGGGAGTGTGTGTGTGTGTGTGTGTGTGTGTGTGTGTGTGTGTATGTGCGTGGGTGCGCGCGCTTTTAACCAACACAAGGGAAGGCCTGGTGGTGGGTTTGAACACTCATAGTTCTATGAGTCAGCGTCGATTTTCTTTATATCAGGATATTGTATTCTGTTGTATTTTTTAATTAGGCGATGTGGAAGGAATAAAGTAGTTTTGAGTCTCCCGTAAATTATTCTCCATTATCCTCAGCAGTATTCAATGTTTGATTCAAATTATCAGTGGCATTTGTGTTTATTGATATTGTAGGTTGTAAGAAGAGGTACCTCAAGTTTGAGTTAACTGTTGGTGAAATGACAGATTCACTGAAAATGTTTTTCTTCAAACTAATTCATTTAGCAGATACTGTACATTGAGATACTTTAGCAATTTTTTTGATATACTGTACAGTGGTGAATTATTTTTTTATTGTTATTATTTTACTAATACATGACCACAAATGAAATAAATATACATCTTTTGATAAACCTCATATAAAGTACAGTATAATACAAAAGTATTTTTACATTGTTAAAAGTAATTAAGTAATTGTAACTTAAGAGAACAGCTTCAAAATATTTTCATTAGTAAAGTGACTTGTAATAAAAATAATATTGTGTGTATTATTCCCACGGTGACCTCAGATCACCTACTTTACCTTTCTACAATATTGGTGGACCAGCCAGCACAAAATGTATTTCAGCATATTATTTTATGATGCAGGCAAGTTCTGTTGGTGTCTTTCATTAGCTTGGTTTCTTTAGCACTTGACCTTACCTCTGTGCTTCTGTTTCTTTTTCCTTGGTTAGATATTAAATAAGTATTCATGAGTTGTGATGTAAAGCTTATCATTGAATGAATGTTGTATTCACTATTGTGTCCTGTAGAGGAAGTCCTTGAGCAAAATAAACAGAGAATAACAACATGTAGCATACCGAAAAAAGTACTGAGTCCAAATTGTTTGCTATACGGCAGAGCACATTGTTGGTATTGATAACTTAACTCTTGTATTCTTGAATGCAAATAAATATTCCCACCTCCTCCGACACAGGAGCTCCCTCCCGCACAAGCGGAAGCGTCACCACCTGGTTGCACTCTCCGCGTCCCCATGGAGCTGGAGTTTACTGCTTCTTGCTTCTCAACTTAGAAGACCGTCAGCTTCATCATAGAAGGGTCGAACTACTCTACCCTCAAATCTAAATTGTGAGTCTCTTTTTTTTTTTTTTTTTTTGTGTATGTATGATGGATGTTTCATTTTTATCAAGGCCTAACCTTTACTAATGACAACGGGGATTAAATGTTTTCTGGAGCGGAATCCGAATCGCTACTTTTTAGTAAGGGCTCTGTATCAGTACTGTGCCAAATTGGATTGTGATAGGAAAGTTTGTATTTTAACACTTAAATGAAATAATGGCGCATCTTTGTGAACCGGTTGTGTACGATAATGTACATACAGTATGTAACTGTCGTGTTTTAAACTTAATTAGGCTACTCTTTTATTGCTTTTGTTTTGAAACAACTACGTAACATGAATTCCAGTATATTATATAAAATGATTACAACAATGTGTATTTATGGCGGCACGGTGTACGACTGGTTAGCACATCTGCCTCACACTTCTGAGGACCGGGGTTCAAATCCCGGCCCCACCTGTGTGGAGTTTGCATGTTCTCCCCGTGCCTGTGTGGGTTCTCTCCGGGTACTCCGGTTTCCTCCCACATCCCCAAAACATGTACGGTAGGTTAATTAATTAATTGAAGACCCTAAATTGTCCGTACGTATGAATGTGAGTGCGAATGCTTGTTTGTTTATATGTGCCCTGCGATTGGCTGGTAACCGGTTCAGGGTGTACCCCGCCTCCTGCCCGCAGTTTGCTGGGATAGGCTCCAGCATACCCGCGACCCTAGTGAGGATAAGCGGTGTAGATAATGGATGGATGGATGGATGTGTATTTACTTACAACGATGTGTCAAACAATAAAAAACAAAGAGTAATTTGTCATCTCACAATTGGTAGCAATGCTATATGTTATGTAGCAAGTCTCCATGGAAGCAAATGGCATTTTCTTTGTCTTTTTAACTTTTGGCTCTCCAATGTTGTTATGCTAGTACTGTGACAATAAAAAAAACATTTTAAAAAGGTCATATGTTGGAGAAAATTGTGTTATGTGTGTACTGTGTGGGCAACACTCTCACTCTCTCTTACACACACACACATGCATTTATACAAAGATATAGTCATCTTTACGTACTATTGTAGTATCTACCTCAGGCGTGTCCAAACTTTTTTCCTCGAAGCCCGTATAAAGAAAATTGAAGGACTCAAGGGCCACTTTAAAATTCTTCAACTATAAATTTATTAAACACGCTAAATCCAATCCATCAAGCAATAATATTTTGTCTTTATATATATTATTGTATAATTTGAAAAGCTCCGACCTCAAAGTTTTTGGTTAAAGGTAATAAGGCAAATAGTTCAGGACTGTTACTATTTGTTAACAATACCACTTGTTACTAGGGCTGTGACTCAGCTTCGAAAGTTCCAAATACAGTTTAGTTTATTTTTTTAAGTTATAACTTAACAGAGAAACCTAAATAAAATAAAAATAGCCAAAATATGAGGCCTCTAAGTAAAAATACAAAACTACACACTTATTTAAAGTAAATTATATTGTTTCAACCCAATAATAAAATACATACAGTGAGATTTTTGTATCTCTCCAGATGATTGACATGCGTTCTGTCGGGGCAACCATGGTCAAAACAAACACAAATAAAAAAACAAGTCATCTTAAATGAAAAGACGAACATTTATTTGGACTATTGAAATAAGGTTATTTACAGTACAACATAAATAGTTAAAAATCAAAAAGCTACATTTGCTTCAACTTTCAAACACATTTGTTTGCCCACTTGACTGAAACTCATCAATAATGAGAAAATGATGGTTATTTTCATTTCTTTTTTTACGATTTTGTTTTGGCAGTGGGCAACTAAACCTGCTGGAAATAGTATATGTTATTATATGTATATGTTAATATTTTAATTTTATGTGACATAATTTACTGCCAGCGAGCTAGACTTCAACAAGCTACCTTTCTAAAAAAAACTAACGTGGTTCATTCATTGCAGGTACTTTTGGGGAGGGTCGCATCCATCATGAGCAGGTCGCAAATAAATGAATGGGAAACACTGCGGTGGATGCAACACACTAACAACTACACAGAAATTGTCTTTTTTTTCATTCCGACCGCACCGGCCCACCGGGAAAACTCTTGGCAATGCAGAAGGCCAGTCCCCGCCGCATGCCAGGGCAAAGCTCATTTATACTGGGGCATGTGCCCCAGTAAAAGTGGTCTGGCGAGGCCGATTATATCCACATACAATACATTTTGGTGTCGATTGAGCACAGTTTTTGGACATTAAGCAATGTAAATGTTTTTTTTATTTTTTTACGTTAAGCATTTGAAACTGAGTTCTCGTCTGGACTATTTGTGCCGCTTTAAAAGTGTATGTAATAACCCGCGAAAACCAGCACATGGCAATATATCGAGGGAGGGAAAATTTTGAGTTGCAGCCGTGTTAAATATTTTCTGCATATGCAGCGGGCTGTAAAAAAATGGGCGGCGGACCGCGAATAGCCCGCAGGTCGTAGTTTGAACATCACTGATCTATATTGTCAAACAGTAAACATTTCCATTTGAACGCAAGCACCCCAACTTTTGCTTTATGTGCTTTTATTGTGCAGAAAAATAGCATTTGTGTTTCCTTTACGTAAATGAAGCTTTAAATCAGTGTTTGTGTGTGTGTGTGTGTGTGTGTGTGTGAAATCCCTTCATTGGGGCAGGGCTTGTAGAAACAAAACCAGAACATTCTACAGTAGACAAATTTATTGTGGCACCGAAACCTCATGTCATGTAACACAAAGATGGAAACCAATAGACGCAATAAATTATCTTCATTATTACGTATAACCAGTGACATTCTGTACATCAAAAAGGTATAGCACTGTAAATAATGAATAAAAGTTGTACAAAAAAGTGGAAGGAGAAGCTGAAACTTATACAGCAATACTGAAGAGACATGTTTGAATGCCAGCAGACAGAAATTAATATTTTATGTGATTCCTTAATGATTTTAGTGTCTCACGACATAATTTAAGTACTGATTCAAACGGAAATAAAAAACACTGTACACACAACAACAAGAAAGAAAGCAACCATTTTTTCCCCATGTCATTGATGTCCTCTTTTTAGGAAATCATTGCCTTACAATTTATGCATCATCACAGTTGTCTCCCATATTACCACATGAATGTAAACACCTGTAATTATTCCTTTTTTAAATTTTACAACATTAATACTTTATTTATATATATTTTTACATATTTTCATTCACATCTGCACAGTTAGTTAGCATGGTAATGAAATAAGGCAAGACTCACATAACTGTGACATCACAATATTTTTTTTCATTTTTTGCAGTTTTCCTTTTTAAATAATACTGATTATAAAGGTTGTGTGTAATTTCCTTCTTCTGCAGCAAGCTTTGGTCTTTCTGGGCAAAGGCAGGCTATAACCACGTCCCGAACCACAGTTTGTTTTGTTCCATTTGTTTGGTACTAAAAAGGGTGTTTTTGTTTTTTTTGTTTTTTGCAGGAAAAATCAATATACACTATTGTTTTAGCTGATATTATTAACTAAATGTATTTACTGTGAGACTTTCTGAGGTACATTGTTCAAAAGGACTCAAGGGGGTCAAATAAGGGGACCCACCAACTTATTTCTGTTGTGAGACGAGTACTGTTTTGATTAATGAGGGCAATTCATTTGTAGGCCTTTCTTTCTTTAACAGTCATTCCTCACATTTTTGGTCAGGTCAAGCTGCCGCTGCTGTATCGATGAGTTCAGTGATAGCAGGTAAGATTCCGCTTTGGTTGACCACATGAACGCTCGTCTGTACAGTACCAACCAGAGCTAAAAGTAAAGTCTGAACTCAAGTCCACATGCTATACAACGTCCTTTCTCAGAGTCACTGGTTATAAACACTGTATCTTTGTTTAGTTCAAGTGTTCCTCTTTGAGTCCTGTATCTGCACTTTTTTCCTCTTGCTGTTCATACATGTGAACGCTCAGTTTGTGTGTATTTGTCAAAGTTTTTCCTTTACGCTGTCAAATCAGGGCTGAGGTGGATTTAAATAAAAGCAGGAGATTTTTGGCCTCACTTCTCACAAGGTGTTGCGGGTAGTGCAGTTCCCTCCTAAGCTCTCTTGGCATGGAGCATTTCAATGAGCAGATTGTTGCAGGGCACGTCCCCATTCAGATGTTTGTAGTAAAGATATTCTTCGGCCTGCAGGCTGATGGCTCGAATCTCTGGCAACCGCAGGAGCAGCTGACCAAATTTGTCCGTTTGCTGCGGGTAGTTACACATGACGTAGTCCAACAGCGCCGCGTTCACCTGCTCCTGGACGCTTTCGACCAGGTGGAAATTCTCCAGGTTCTTCACATCTACAGAAGAAAGTAAGGAAAGATGAAGAGGTCAGATCCACTGGATTTTGTTGCATGCCATGTAGCTTTGGCCGACTTAACTTTTCTCTGTGAGAGATATGGTGGCACAAAGGTTAAAAAGTAGGGGGGACTAGCTTCATGCTGCATTCAAGAAAACTAGAAATTAGAAACTATTAAATGAGCTCTGACCTCAAAGTGTTCCAAGCAAATTTTCGATAGCTGCAGTCCTATTGCGAAAAAGTTTTTGTCCTGTGACGTTGTTACCTGTCTGAGTCATCATAAATTATGTGCTACAACTCCTATTTTTCTATCACACAACCAATGCCCCAGAAAAATGCACAATTAAACAGCACATAATCTTTATACAAATTAACGGTCATCTTGCCCCCTTTTTTAATTCATCGACCAGAATTCTACACTAAGATTGTTATTTTCTTCACAGTTTAATCTAACCCCACCATTGTCTTTTCACTCCATCTTAAAGCTATGCTATCGTAACCAAATTCTACCACAATACACATTACTTCCTCTATAGTCGTCTCTGTGATTAATTGACTTCATCGCAAGGAAAAGAAAGGGGGGGGGGGGAAAAAACAAAAACCTGTGAGGGTTTTCAAACCACTATTTCTACTCTGTTTAGTATGGCATTGTGGTGATAGTTCCAAGACAAAAATGAGTCACCCATAACCTAATTTTTATGAATTGTTTGGTTTCAACACAAGCTGTATGACAAAACATGCTAGTTTCCTTTATTTGGCTTACAGCTATCTCTTGGGATTGCTGTGCAGAAGAAATCAGGTAAGGGCTTAAAAAAAGAAGAAAAAAAGGGATTGTCCTCCTGAGATTCAATCCCTGTGAGTCAATAAATTATGTAGGGCAGATTTACAGCCATCCTTTTTTGTCATATCAAAACAAGGTCATAATAAATAAACGACTTCTCCAAGAAGTGAACACTTGCAGAGTGCAACAAGAGTGCAAGTGTTTTTGGCGTAGGTTCTTCTTCATTCTTGGTTCCTTGTGCAAATTCAAATGTGGCATTATTCCCAAATCATACCTGCGTCTGCTGCCACAAGCACTTTTCCTTGGCAATAACAATAATAAGCTCACTGGGGGCTCCTGCAGATTATTGCAAGACAAGTGGAAAATGTGCTAAATGGATAATGGTGGACTACAGCGCGTCATGATTATGAAGTGCGGGGCTGAAGGATTTTTTTTAATGAGATAGCACAGCGACTGTCTTGTGTGTCTTGTCTGCAATATGCGTGTGCGTGAGAGATCTTTTATTAATATATTTGACCTCAGGTTGGATGTGCTTATGTAGGCTAATGCGTAACAACAGCGTCCCTGTTTCTCTGACACCTCCAGACGCACACACATGCGCAATCACATGGTACGAACACACAAACGTACACACACATCCATCGCATGCACTTAATCTTTCTTACTTCCCAGACACACGTATAATCAGACACTAATCCATGGAAATACACACAATGTTTCTTTCTCGCTTGCACTGTATTACTCTCGAACACACACACACATGCACACACTACTCAGAGCATTAGCAGGGAGGTGAGATAAATCAGCAGCTAATGAGGTCGAGAGTATGAGAAGCAGCTCCTTCAAGGCACTTCCATCTATGATGCACTCGACCATGCTATTGCAATCTGTATGCATGTGTGTTTGTGTGGGCGCTCTTGTGTTTCATGTCATGCCGTGTGTTTGTGCGTGCGTGTGTATGTGTGTGTGTGGGTGTTTGCGCGCGCCCTCACCGTGACCTCTGCGTGACATGGCGGGGGGCTAAATAAGGCCAAAAAGAGGACAGGAAAGGGGTGTGCGTGTGTGGGGAAGGAGGAGGGGGGTGACAAAGAGGGAGTCCAAACAAACACGACATGCTTTTTCCTGCTGTCACTCAGCCGTGTGACCCGCTGCCACACTTCTGGACCAGCACCAGCGCTGCCGCCAAGTCTTACGCAACAGGCCCATTGGTGTTGCATCGGGATGTCACACGAGGAATAAGAAAATAGACATATTTGAAGTTGTTGTTTTTATAATGGTGCATGTAAGAACATTTTCTGATTTGCTATGCAACTTTTAGTAAAATGAGAGAAAAGTTTTGTCACCTTTTTGCATACCCGCCAGATCTCAAAGGATTTTAGAGACGATAGAATTTTGAAGTGTGTCTGTGGAAACGGTTGTCTAAAAGAACATATGTGAGGTCAGAGGTTACACACCCATGAGAGGGCCTGGTTCACAATCTCTGTTCCAATTCATCCCGGAGGTGTTCTCATCCAACTATGTCTTTATGGACATTGCTTTATGCACTGGGGCAGTCATGGCGGAACAAAACATGTTTCCAAAAGACTTCCAACAAAGCTGGAGGCATAGAATTGTCCAAAATGTCATGTTAACTTAAAGTTTGAATCAAGTTCAGCACTCTCCAGAATGGATTCATTTTGATGATGAGTAAACAGCATATTCCTCAAAATATTTGTTTTTGGATTAATTGCTATTTGATGGTCTATTTCATGGCTGCCACAGTCTTTGTTTAGTTGATTAACATCTGCAGCAATATTAGTGCCAAGATGAGATGGATTAATATTTGTGTGTGTGCGCGTGTGTGTGTGTGTGTGTGGCATGTGTATATAGTTTGTTGGGGGAGGGCTATACTACAGAGAATTAAGTATGTCTCTCTGTCAAGCTGATTAGGGTGAAAGGTGCGGCAAAAGACCACATTTTAATTGCTAATTATTATTATCATTATCAAATAATGAATGTGGGTTTCTATATGAAGGGCTTGCTTATTGTCTACAATTTGCAAACATGATGAGTCAAAAAAAGATAAAAGAAAATAAACTCTTAATTTTGTAAGCAGTCATAGTAAATGATGTGCTGTATATTTACATAACGAGAGACCATAAAAAACAAACAACAACAAAAAAACACAAGTCGATCAACAATCTCCAGACAGTGTCAGGTCGAAGCGTTAAGTGTGCTAAGTGCTCTCCTTTTTCTTCACCACCTCAGCGCCTATTCTCCCTCTCTTCCTCTTCCTCTATCTCGTCGTTCAGTCACAGTGGGACTAATTAGCAACTTTTTTTTTTTTTTTTATACACATAAAACAGACACAGTTCATCGCAGCGCTACGTCCGAATACTCAAATGGAAACCCTGAGGTCCTGCAGAATACATTGTTCCATTTGACGGCCGATCACACTGAAGCCAGTGACCTAATGCAAAAGCACACACACACACACGCACACACACACACACACACACACTTCTCCTCTAAGAACCTGCTGTGCCTTTTAATGAGACTTGAAGACTAGATGTTATCAGTGCTGCCAAAGTGTATTTTTACACTGGTACACTGCCAACCCCCCCCCCCCCCCCCCCCTCCACACACACTCTCTCCCCTCCAACTTGCCTACGGTAACACACACACAAACACGTACACTGGAACCTCTAAAACGGAACACAAACTGTTCTACCTTAGATTTGTTTTGATTAAAAAGGAAATTCCCAAAGGAAATCCAACAGCAGCAAACATTAAGAACATTACTAACTGTGCAGGCAATGTTTTGAATAACATTTTAACATTCTTTTCTGATGGAGTCAATTTCAGATGTTTTATTTAAACAATGTGTAACTTTTTCTGTATATTTGTATCTTTTGCGCCTCCAAGAGGCAAAGACAAGTTTATAAATGGACTGTATATGCATGGGGCATTTGAGGACAGGTGACGGTGCATAATTAATGTTAATTAATTGCACCGTGTTGGTATAAGAAAAGGACATTCTCGTCAGTGCGTATGGTTTTTACATTGTTTTGATTTTGCAATGAACACGAATACATTTTTAAAACATCCTCTCACTTGATTTATTTTACTCAAGCAGAGAGTAGAATGAACCAGAACTGTTCTGAAAGTGGCAAATACAAGGTATTGGAAAGGTTCAAAGAAAAAAACACATTTTTGTACTTTTGCCTCGTCATTAACTGTCATACTAGTGTAACAACATGTTAAAGTTGAACGTAACTCAAAATTGCCAGCACTAGTCAAATCAAGGTATGCTGATTAATATTGCATTCGTGGAATAAGAATTAAACGGAATAATTAATCAACGTAAGCGAGCAGCCATTTTCGGTGAAATAATCTTTACTGCAGCTAAAGATTATTTCACCGAAAATCACGTCGCAGCTGCAGTTGCACCTTGCCTCCTGCTAATGAATTGTGTTAGGCGATAGATGTTGAGAGCGATGGATTTAATCATTCGATCCTCCGTACACCATCGCTGAGATGGAAAACATACTCCAGGCCATCAGAGGAAACGTAGCGAAGAGTGAAAGCAGTGTCCACCAACAAGAAAAATCCATCTCGGCTCACAACTCGGTAAGTACTTGTAGATAATGATGTTTGCAGTGTTGGGAAGATTACTTTGGAAATGTAGTTGTTTACAATTACAAGTTACCCTGCTGAAAATGTAACAGTCATGTAAATATTTCAATTACTTCCTCAAATCAATATAACTAATTACATTTGATTACATTTTGATGACTTTTCTTAATTTTGAATGAATACATCAACAGGACCTTTCAATGTTTCCACTAAAAAGTGGATTAAAATCATAGATCATTATTTTGGAATTAACTATATATTTGTACTTTACACAAATAATAAACTGATAACAAAACATGATGAAACATAAATACAGTAAATGATAAAAATGTGTTTTTGCATTATATTTGTACATCATGTGGAAAACCACCACACCATACCAGACTATTTTGACCTACTGAAAAGTGTGCACGATTAAGACAATATCGCATCATATGACAACCTAGATAACTGCATGTTCCAGAAAAAAGATGAAACCGTTCAAACTCCAATCGTTTCAAAATGTCAGACAAATAGATTGCAGCACAAGATGGCGCTTGGAGGTTGTATTTGGAAAAGTATGCATGTTTGAGACTGCAGAAGAATGGTGGCGAAAGCCCACAAGCGTCGGCTTTAGAAGGAGGAAGTGAAAATCCAGGCTTTTGCAGCTATTTTACAAATTTAACAAAAATTGTAATCATGGAAATTTCCAAACACATCTGTAATTTAATTACACATTTTCTCCCAGTAATGTAATGGATTGCAATTGTATATATTTTGTAGTTAAATTACGTAAAAGTAATGTAATGAGTTACTCAACAACACTAGATGTTTGTGATCAAGGTTTATTATGTAGCTTTCGACCATGAAATAAAGTCCAATATGTAGCTTGTGGTTGCTGAATATTTACTAAGTGTGTCGTTTTCTTTGAAAACAAAGCAGGCAGAAATTGGTGCACATATGTCAATTTTCACAAATTTGCACTCTGACAAGAATGAAAAGACCTGAAAATGGCGGCCCCCGTAAACTAGTAAATGCTATGCTTTAAACTTATTTTTTTAGAATATATACTTCATCGACTTAAGTAAACATCCATCCATCCATTTTCTGAGCCGCTTCTCCTCACTAGGGTCGCGGACGTGCTGGAGCCTATGCCAGCTGTCATCGGGCAGGAGGCGGGGTACACCCTGAACTGGTTGCCAGCCAATTCGCAGGGCACATACAAACAAACAACCATTCGCACTCACATTCACACCTACTGGCAATTTAGAGTCTCCAATTAATGCATGTTTTTAGGATGTGGGAGGAAACCGGATTGCCCGGAGAAAACCCACGCAGTCACGGGGAGAACATGCAAACTCCACACAGGCGGGACCTGGGATTGAACCCAGGTCCTCAGAACTGTGAGGCTGACGCTCTAACCAGTCGTCCACCGTGCCGCCGACTTAAGTAAACAGTAGCTGATAAAGATATGCACATTTAAAATATAATACTGTTTTGACATCTTGGGTTTTGAACCGCTTTAACTACACTATAAGTAAAATATACAAATAAAATAAAAAAAAGTCTTAATCCATGCCATGTTACATTATGGATGCTATCTACAATGAAACACTGTATTGTAACTAATAATTTGACAGTAACTCATGATTGTCCTCATAACACACATAGGTTCTGATGTATTATCTTCATTATCGCTTCTCAGATTCTTATGCTCTTCTCTAAAACACACCTTGTTGAAGGTGGTGCTTCTTTTGGAATAAATATCACAAAAAAGCCAAAGAAGATGCTCCAGCACTGATGTCTCGTGTTTTTTTGTACAAGCTCAACTTCAGAGGTTACACGTTATTGGATTTCCACACGCTACACCTGGACTAATGCAAGTGCTTGACTCCACCTTGAACACAAATACAGTATAGCCACTTTCCCCTGACACAATTTCTCAAAGAAAAAAAAAATCTCCATTCTTCCTTCATCACGCTACATTTTACTGCCACAACTTCCTTGTACAACCTGCTGCCTGTCAGGGCAACATGACAAACATAGTCCATGTTCTTTCACTTTCAGTGTCCCAAATCAATAAATGTCTGTGTCACATGCTGCCGATTCACTCCTTTCAAGTGTCACAACATGTGCTTGCCTCTGGGTTTCAAAACAACACATAAAAGCTAGCAGGCCATAAACAGATATTGAGTCAAGTGCTGTCAGTAAACCAGTAGACAAACAAGTGACTTCCGCCATCAGGCTCTGGCCTTCCAATAGGCCATTATATGAGCCTATCAAAGCTGGACCACCCTTTACTACTACTGCGGCACTTTCAAGAGGACTTGAACCGGAGTCCGGGCCTCTTTATTGCATCCCACTTGCCTTGTTATCATGTCAACAGTGTCCTCTGCTACTTTATGCATTATTAATTCACCAAGCAGTTTGGCTCCAAATTCCAATCAGAAAAAAGGGTGTCAATAAATGAGAACCTGATGACCTTTGACTGTGTGGGACAAAGGGACCAAGTCAAAGACTGAGTAGCTACAGTTGGTGACACATAGAGGTGTGTTTTCAATGGGAAATCACTTCTGCACCTGTGCGTTTGTGCATGTGATGCTAACAATCAGAGCCGCAGGGGCAATCAGATCAAAGGCGCAACGGCCGCATGGATAATGTTTTCGCTTAAGTAGCCCACTGAGTTATGGTACAGAGCCCATTAGTTGTGTTCGTCGTAGAATATCACAATATGCTTTACACTTGACACTCATGCAACCATAAACACGTGAGATAACCAAACCCATACACACACACACACACACACACACACACACACACACACACACACAGTTAGACTACATTCCCCTCAGCTCCTACCAGTACTCTACTTACAATTCACATGAACGTGTGCCTTTCCTCAGCAGGAGATTGCGCCACGCCATTAGACCATTAAAGAGCTTTTCTATTTATGCTTGCCAGCAAACGCGTTGCACCCTGGAGAGCTTGGCTCACTTGTTTTCCTCCAAGTCCCTTTTGGGGAATTCCCTTTCAGACACAAAAAAAAAAAAAAACGAAGAGTACGACTGGTGCCGAATGTGGTTCTTAACAATTAATGGGGTTACTGTCAAATTCAATACACTGGAGACTAATGGGATACACAGACTTGCTCAGCACGCGAGAACAGATTGAATCATCTCATCAAGCGCTAAACAACTGCATCTTGATCTTTAATTTAGAAACTAACACTTATCAATTAAATAGTGAACGTGAACAGTAAATAAAGAATTGATGAATTGCAAATAAGACTAACAAACATAAGCAATGGTAAAAAAAAATATACACCGACAACTACTACTACTACTACTAAAATAATAATAATCATAATACAGCAAATTTGTACAGCCATTTTCTTAATACTCAAGGATGATTTAAATATTGTTATATAAATGCATACGTACACTTGTTGACAACTACGTTATGTGCTTTTGTGTTACCCAAAAAATGCACCCTCTGTACCTATTCATAGTCCAGATACCAATTACTCCCAAGTATTGACTAATCTCCTGTTTCCAACCATCTACAGTACTCGTATACTGAGTGGCCACAGCATTTTGTAGACTTTCAAAATTCAAAAGGAGTATTTTTACAGAGTGATTCAGTTGACACGTTCACCGATGTGGTGAGAAAGATGTCATGTATACTGTATGTTTCTTTAATGTGGTTTACAGTGGTGTAGTACCAAATTCCTGCATATCGGATAGAGATGAGATGCATATGTCATGTTTACGGTGACTATTTACTGATCAGGGTCACTGATAGTGTAGTGGCACACACTGCTGACTTTCATGCACCTTGCATGTGATCGATTCCCACTCAGTGACTGGAGAGTAGGTATGCGCCATACGATTGACTGGTGACAAATCCGGGATGTCTGACTTTTGCCCACAGTCAGCTGCGACATGCTCTATAGCTTCCACATAAACCTAGTCACGTTGATAAATAAGTTAACCAAACTATTCAAAGCACCTCATCTCAGTGTGACAGCGTGAATGTGTATATGTGCCCTGTGATTAACTGCCGACCATTCCACAGCGTAGTTTACCATTCGCCCCAAGTCAGCTAGGACAAGTGGTATAGATGCGATATATTGGTGATACCAGGAAAGAGTTCTCAATCTCACCTTTTGGGCTTTTTCAAGAAAATTGTTGTTTTTTTATTATTTTTTATTTTATTTTGAGTGGAGTCTGGCCTATGATGACTAATTTGGGAAAACAGGCAAACAGCCACAAATGCCCTTGAAAGGCCTCATCTATATTTAATAGGCTGTAAGAATCTGACAAATATCACACTCAGACTTCTTATACATTCAAGAAAAAGCCTCATTAGTTCTCTGAACACAAGCTATCTTCCGCTGTGATTCTCTCATTGCACTGGCTTACAGTAACTTACTGTAGCCACATGCCCTCGAGCTAACGTCCAGCCCATTGTCCAGGGGCTGACAATCCTCAGTGTGAGCAATGAATAATTACAAACATCTCACACTTCCTTTTTCTCTCAGAGCACACCATCGAAGGGGACATGCATTTGTCAGCATGTCAGAATAAAGTATGAAGGCTCAATTTGTTCATCCAGCTGTCAAACCTTCCCTTTAACCAGTCAAGAGGTACGATGTCATGAAGCTTTGAAAGAGAACTGAGTGCAGTTCAGTTGGGGATATACTGTATTAGGTCAAATCTACACCTTGGTTGATAACATGGCTGTTGTTGTTAACAGGTAGCGTTCTGTTCTGTCGCCCAAGGACAGGTTGGCGGGCTCGGCAAGGCAATTGAGAGGGGTCAAGAGTTGGGAATAGAGGCAAAATTGCCCGAGGTGTGATAAAATAAACAAGAGAGAAGGTGCTCTGTGCAGGAAAAAAAGAGAGAGAAGATCTTCCTCATTGTCTATGCTGGCTGCAAGGTGCTAGGGATTTGTCCTGAAGTGAATTTACATCCTGGATCAGATGCTTGCTTTTCTTCAACAGACAGGTACACCTGGGAGCTTCCAGTCTAAAAAGGATGCATGATTTCAACATTTATTTGACTGCTCATTTTCTGTTTTGTACGATTCAAACAGTGGATGCTCGGTGGGTGAATGGTTAGTATGTCTGCCTCACAGTTTTAAAGTTTGGGGTTCGAGACCATGTTTGGATGTTCTACCCATCCTTGTGAGGGTTATTTCCAGGCACTTTGGTTTTCTCCCCCATTCCACAAACATGCTTCTTAGGTCAATTAAAAATACAAAAAGTGGAAATTGTCCATAGATGGGATTGTGAGTGTGAATAGTTGTTTGTCTCCATGTGCTCCGTGATTGGGACTAAAGTCAACTGCCATAGGCTCCAGCTCACTTGCGGCCCTTGTGAAAATAAGCAGTATAGGAAATGGATGGATGGATGATTTAAAAATGAATATCTGGTTGGTGGTGACTGTGCATTAGTGGCAGGACGCCATATGACATTAACAGGAAAAAGAAGCTGAGCAATTTGTTTGCACTGATTTTTCCTCTCTGTGCGATTTTTTTAATAGTGTAATTGGAAGGACCTCTTACAGAATTATCAGTCAAATAATAGTAAAGTCGCAGGATGAAATATTGACAGCATCCTTTTTTATGCTGAGTTAAAACAAAATAATATGTTGTCTCAGCATAATGAAAATCAATTTGCCAGAGCGACACTGAGAGTCCAGAATCAGCGATGAAGCTACCAGCTCTTTGAGGTCCTCCCGCTGCTCATTTTAGGGCCCCGTCTTTAGCCCCCTGGAGTAAAAACCACATTGAAATACCTTGCTAATCTCAGATGCACCCAAAGATCCATGCTCTCCCACCTTCCTAAAAATGTCTCAACAATACAAACAGTCCATCTCTCCTTAAACTCAATGATGTGCAAATGCTGTTAGTTCTTGACTGACATTGGTGGTTTTGTCATACAATGAGGCGATGCAATGTACTGTACATTGAATTGCTCATTTCAACCACTATTGCTAACTATACCTTTTATGCTTGCCAGACACATCATCAGGGAAACATG
Source organism: Phycodurus eques (assembly GCF_024500275.1). NCBI lineage: Eukaryota > Metazoa > Chordata > Actinopteri > Syngnathiformes > Syngnathidae > Phycodurus > Phycodurus eques. Next base: position 14,192,001 of record NC_084532.1, on the reverse strand, counting down.
CGCAATGTAATGAGATCCAAATGCTGGAAAACAATGTCTTTCTTTGCAAAGATATTAACTGTCTGACAATGGGCCTCATTCAATAACAGGGCGTATGCACAAATTTGTGCTTAAATCGTGCGTATGCACATTTGATAGACAAATCTGTGATTCATCAATATGTTCTTACTTGAATATGCGCAGACTCCTTGAACAGATTTTGAACCTCCTCAGACCACGCATATCACAGATAATGAAGGATCAGCTTTTGGAAAAACAACAACAAACATCTTTGACCAAAGAGTCACAATGTATTGAAACTATAGTCATTCATAAAAACAATAATAATAATTTTAACTATAATAAATCGGGAATTTTATTAACGAGTTGACCAATGTCCTAAATAACAGTGAAAAGGACACTTCTCATCTCTTTTACCCTCATTCTGTTCAAGTGCTTGTAAGTGCTGTATGTATGTGCAGTATGTGTGTATCCGCCGACGTCGTTATGTTGGCAGTTGTCATGGAACAAGCAGATTGCGCAACTTCATGCTTTGGTTGCGCAACAGGGAAAAACATCAGAGGTATGATACAAACCTTTGAAAATGGAATAAAGATTAAGAAAGTTATTAAGTTACATCGGTACGCACGCGTCATGAAGCCGACGGTGATTTTGCGTATACGCTCAACTTGTGTGCGGAGTAAGAACATTTCCACGCATTTATTTGTGAATGAGGCTCATTATGTCTACATTTGTGTTTGTAGATTAAAGTGGTGAAAACTGATCATACTGAGAGTTGTATCGAAAATGTTGGTTTTCCTCTTCAACTGGATGACTCTGACAAAATATTATAAATATCTCATGTGCAGTGAACTGCAGCTCTTCATTACCCCCAATATAGTGGCAGATATTGTCATGCTCTCTGTAACCTTGTTTACATTCAGTGCACTTTTGCGCCCCTTGGCTAATTATACACTCGGTTTGTTTAGTAGCTGTGGGAGGGCTTGCCGAGTGGAGGGGCAAGTCAACCTTTCTTGTTTATGATAAAGTGACAGAAAATCATTGGGGGGTCAAGTACCTCGCCCGCGATCCCCCCTCCACCCCTAAAACTCCTGCAGCAGTCGGTAAGGTGCCTGTTGTGGGAAGCCTCCCCTTTTAATGGTCTCATTAAAGGGCCCGTCTCCCCGTCAATAGATGCCTCTTATTCTTTTTCTGACAAATTTGAATTAATAATTCAACGCCAAGTGCCTGGGGATGTATATTTTCGGCATGAAGGACAGTTAATCCATAGCTCCCCGGCCCCTTCCTCTCTCTCACTCTCTTGTTTCACAATCACTCTCACTGCTGATCTTTCTCTCTTGATGATGGAAGGCAGTGGGTAGTGCTGACTAAAGAGAGTGGGACCATATTTTCCACACTCCTTTCAACTTCTTTGCTCTCTGTGTGATTTGGTCCCCCGTCACATGAAAAGTGGAGTCGACTAAAGTGCAAATTGCTTTTATGGTGGTGGCTCACCAATCCCACCGCCCTAGAATTCATGTGAGATGACATGTTTGCACACCGCCTTTTACAGATGAAAAGTGTGTGTACTGGATGTTTGAACCTTAAATTGCCAAAATACAATTGAAGATTTGTTTTTCCACAGTGGACTCATGATTGTGCATTGATGGTGTGATGGTGACTCCCCCATGTTCCGTGGGTGCTGGGGCGGTGCCAGTTGGCGCCCGCCCGGGTCTCCCGCTCTGGCTACTGGTGGGGGTGGTGGGGTCCCTACGGCCTCCACCGGGTGGCTGGTTGTCAGCTCACCTCGGTGGGGCCGGCGGACTACCCTGGGTCCCTCGGTGTGGGATGTGTACCGTCCGCCGGGTTGCTCTCGGGTGGACTCCTGGGCCCGATCCCGCCTCTCGATTGATTGGGTGGGGTCTTCAGCCTCCTCGGTGCAGTCACAGCAATTATGGGACACTTCTGTCAGTCATTATGCAAGCGAAACGGTGTCAATTCACTTGCATGTGTCCACAGGCACACACCCCTGGGACTTTTTTGCTGGGTGTGGGGCCACGCACTTATTGCGATAAACAACTCATGAATATGCAAATTGCTTGGGTATCCCCTCACTCACACTCACCTATAGACTTTTATAATTTACATCATCACTCCCACCACACTTCAGTTGTACAGCTGGGTTCACGACCCTTGTCCTTCTTCTGTCCTTGTCCTGTCCTATCTTGTCCTGCCGTTCACTCACAGGGTGTAGGACTACCGCCCCATACAACACTCATATCTAATGCCAGTGGCAGGTGGCACTAAAGCACTGTGCACCAATGCAGCTTGTACAAGTCAGGGAATGACATGATGGATGACAGGAGGATGCCTAAAAATATAACTTCATATTACATTGATTATTTTAGATCCAGAAATTATTTGCTATTAATTATGAAACAGTTGTTTGCAGCTCCTAGTTGTACGTCTGTGTTAATCTTTCTTAAAAGGAAAAGTCAGTTGGACAGCTATGGCAGTTGTGTGTGTGTGAGTGTGTGTTTGTGTGCGCGCGTGAGTGTAAGTAGACAGTCGACTCATGTGGCTTTGTTACTAAAAATATTATTCAGGGTAAGAAAAGACCAATAAGGAGCTGTGATGGCTTGTTGGGGTCAGCGACCAGAGAGCTAGGATTGGAGAACCAGAGCGAGTGAGCCAGGGCACCTGTTGGATCATCTGTGCTTTAAAACATTTAATCACTGTCTCTGGTTACACACAAACACTTACACACATACACTCACAAAACCTTAAAGCCCCGCTGTTCTCTGTCTGCTCAGAGGTGTCTTGTAACCACATTGTCCAAAGAAGCAACACACACACACACACAAAGGGAGCATGGTATTATAGAAGCCACCTGACCACTAGCTTACCACCACCATAGTTTAGACACATGGTTGTGTACTGTGCTCAATCATACAGGAACACAATGGATGACAATCCTCATGCTATGCAAGACTGTGATGCCATGCAGCTCCATTTGTGATTTGGGGGCAGTAGGTACATGTACAAGGTTATACAGTATATCTACACCTCGACTTTACCACACACGGCTTGTATTTATTAAGTTTGACATCCACAATCAACTTCTATAAAAATATTTGAACATAGTTTCTGTTAAAAATCTAAAATAAGTTAAATCCTTTTTTTTTTTTTTAACCTGTCCTGTTCCGCTGCATGTCCATCCAGAATGGTGGATCTGTATGCCTTTTGTGTTGGAACAGTTTTGCTGTGTAACACGGGAGTTTGAAATACTCCCTCTGTTTATTTTTTTTATTATTATTTTTAAATTATTGTGATTTATTGAAAATGCAGCCAGACAAAAAAAAGATTACCCCCCACCCAGCGCATCCCACCCACGCCACCACCCCCTGAAAGCAAGGGCTTACCCAACCAACAACAGGGCCTGACGCAGGAGCCAACTACCATCCGAAAAGTCAACAGCCCACCAACAGCGAGCCCATGTCAATCTCCACCCGCGAGCAATGACGGGCGAAGGTATCCAGGAGAGGGGTTAGGAAGGCGGGGAGACCCCTCTCTCCGTGAACAGACAACCAAAACGGGGTCGGGTGCACAGGCCCCAGGAGTCAAGCCAAGAGACATGTGAACACCCACCATCCACCCTATTACTATGGTTACCAGGTCCCTGACTGGCAACCATTATCCCTGTACGGTGATCATGTGCAGTAGGATGTCGTGCATTACAATTGGGGAGACTGGTGGGGGTGAGGCAAGACGGACATGGGGAAATTATGATCGTAACCGTCACCCCCACCCATGTGGTGCATTAAAAACCAGCGAGGGATGGCGTGCCAAAGAACAGGCCAGAGTGCTGGAACACCTGGCTGAGTTTCCTCCCAGCCCGACACTGCCCTCCCCCTGACTGGTGTATGATGCATTAAACTGGAGGACTGGCAGGGCAGAGAAAGGGAGCAACTGGACCGAAAGACCAGCACAGATGTGCCAGGACGCGGCCCGTTGTCCGCATCATCATGCCTCGTGCCAGCCCCCTAGGGGACCCTGAATGAGAGGTGAATGTGGCCAATGTGCGAAATATCTACAGCGTGAGTAATAGAAATTTGAAGAGGATATTAACTAAGGTTAGACTCCTGTGGGCCCAGCCCAACCGACTGGAAGACCCCAGAGAAAAGGAGGGCGCCTCCTTCCCCGGACAGCTAACTCACCCAGCTGAGTATTCATCCATCCATTTCTTTTACTGCTTATCCTCACTAGGGTCGCAGGCTGCTGGAGCCTATCCCAGCTATCTTTGGGCGGGAGGCGGAGTACACCCTGAACCGGTCGCCAGTCAATCGCAGGGCACATAGAAACAAACAACCATTTGCACTCACATTCACACCTACGGGCAATTTAGAGTCTTCAATCAACCTACCACGCATGTTTTTGGGATGTGGGAGGAAACCGGAGTGCCCGGAGAAAATCCACGCAGGCACGGGGAGAACATGCAAACTCCACACAGGCGGGGCTGGGATTTGAACCCCGGTCCCCAGAACTGTGAGGCAGATGTGCAAACCAGTCTTTTACCGTGCCGAGGGTTAAACATATTCTTTTTTTTTTTTTTTTTTTTAATTAGAGTAGTTGCTAATTACTGACCAATGACTAACGCTAATGACTCTTCATGAGTTAAGCCAGTCATAAAAGACATAAAGTAGTGTCATTTCCTTAGAAAAGACAGCAGGAACACTTACTGTAAAGTTTACATATACAGAAGGGCTGATGGGACCCTATTCCCGTTTATACCTTTATAAATGATTGACAGGCCATCTGATTGCATTTTTACGTTTGAACATTTGACCCGTAGTGCACATAACATAGGGGCCCCACGACTGCAATTTGTTGTGCATCCTGTTGCGGTTTATGTTTACACAAGGAAGGTATTTGTCAATGATTTTGTCATATATGAGCTTCCTGTAATCCTATTCTTGCAAAGCAGGATTTTATACAAAGGTACTGCGCTGTATTTGGTACCAGAGTGACATATTTTCTCATCAGCTGGAGTCTAGAGATTATGGGCTGTATTCTCATGGACGAAACAACAACTGGCGCATCTTAACGTACTCTTTTTGAGACCACGTTTAACTGTTGGCGAAGCTTGTCTAACGCAATTCTGATTAATTTGAGTGGGACACAAGCAGACAAATATGCGGGCTCCATGGACGTGTGGGTGACAGGTATTTCTTTCCAAAATATGTGAATAGTGGGCAGCTAAACCTCTGAATCATTGTAGAAATCAATCCATTGAATTCATTACTATTATTATCATCAGTATTATATTTTTACAATCATCCCACCGGCCAGCACGCAGCTATGGGGGGACTACACAAATGAATGTGGGTGGGGATAGATACATGAGGTCTGCGGACATATTAAAGCCTCCTGTTGTTATCACCAGCTGATTCTGTATTTAATTACATTGCCTGTTGCTAGACCGGCCAAGAGCTATGACAATGCTTCAGTCATGCACGGATCGCTCTACCTCACAGAGATGTCTCCATGCCAGATTCATTGCTACACATTTAAAGGGAAAAAGAGGAGCTTCTTTGATTAGTGACGACTGAAGTCACCTGTGTGAACTCCCACAATGTTTAGACTGCCCTTTTTTTTTTTTTTTTTTTTTTTTTTTTTTTTAAATCTAAATAGATACACTGTCTGTGCCTCTGCCAAATTATGAAAACCCTGTCTAACCCGCCTCCGTGCAGTTACCCCACAGACCACGTCTGATTTTAAGGTGGACACAAAAAAAGAGCACTTTATGCGAGAGGTGGGGTACACCTTGGACTCGTGGCCAGTCAATCACAGGACACAAATACAATTATACACATTCACATTCACACCTATGGACAATCTTTAATTCACCCTCCAGGCATGTTTATGGAATGTGGGAGGAAACCAAAATATCTGGAGAAAATCTATCCGAGCACCAAGAGAACATTCAAATTTGAGACAGAATGAAGCAAGTGGGAGGGTCAGTATGTTGCTCAAGGATACTTCAGCATGATCATAGGGTACTGAGGCCTGCTAATACTAATACATTCTCACCGGTCACGTCTTGGGTCCCAGTGCTGTGCTCGCTAAGAAGCCGCTCCACTCTGAACAAATGAAAATTTGTTCAATTCAGTGGAAGGAGAAATCAGGTGTTTTGCTCAACCACTGATTCAATCTTCAGACAAATAAGATCAACAAATCAGTTTGTTTGTATGTGAATTAATGAAATATGTCAGTGAAAGAGAAATAACTCACTGACAGCTGTGCATTTATGATTGTGTAGCTCTTTTTGTACTGTATGTAATGTGCAGTGTAATTTGTACTGTATGTAATGTGCATGGAAGATTGAGGCATGAGAGCTGATCGATACAATGCACAAATGGGGTCTTTCCCTGCTGTCATATCCCACACTTGATCCAACCCTGTAGTAAATCTAGAGACAGTGATTTGTTTTTGACCGGTAAGAATCAGCTCAGATTTCTTGGCAGGTGCTCGTCTTAGTTTATGATGCTCTTGAGACGATGATTCTTACAGCGTTGAAAATCATGACAGTATTGTTGCAATTTACGTTACCTTGATAATAACACAAAATACTAATGAGTGAAAATGTTTGTTTCAGTTTGAGCCCTGCAATTATGCAGTGGGTACCTTTACGTAACCATTTAAATAGTAGTGAAGCATTTGGATCAATGTGCTTATGTGATAAATGAAGGATTAATTGGCAGGAAAAATCCAGGTACTTAATTATATCAATTCCACAAATTACTGGGTGGCGGTATGATATTCTACAACACGAGTGTTTGCACAATATGTGTTTTATTTCACTAATATGAGCCTGTTCACCGCAGGGCCCTGGGTAGCCCGGACCTGTCCTCCCTGGCCCAAGCATGCATCCCTTGGCTCTTAATTGGAGTGGAGCGGTTTCCTAGCCAGCACAGCGCTGAGACCCAAAACGTGACCACTGAGAATGTATTAGTATTAACATTGCAGCGGACAGACCTGTACATAATGATAACCTGAAGCTTTGGCTATTGGGAACACACACTCACACATGTACACAGTCACGAAAACAAGTAGTGTAAGTGTAATAGAGCCCCACCGGTGGGCCACTCCACGACTAGAGAAGGAGGAGGTAGAGGGGGAAGGGGGTGAAATGAACTTGACTTCCATTGATCGAGACTGCGAGCACAGAACCGGGGGCTGTTTGTCCCAGAAGGGCTCCCGTACTGCTGCTCGGTAGCTCCTCATAAATGTTTGAAAGGTCTCTCAGCCTCTCTGCATTCACACTACTTGGGTGCAGGTACACATACTATACACACCCACACACAAACACACACACGCCTACACACACACACATGGATAACCTGTGAATGGATGGTCAGTGATGTTGGTTGTATCTGGTTGTGGTGTGTTTACAGTGTTAATACAGATTCAATATAAGAAAATTAGTATGCAGGATACAAAAATACATTGCTTTACCAATGCCGTACTCTTCAGGACCCCCTTTGGCCCCTGAAGGCCCCCGTAGTGTGTTCAACACATGATTGATATTGCCGATACCACTTAGAAAACACCTGACGTGCCGGGCGGAGTGTCTATAGCTCCTAAGTATGGGCTGGCAGGGGCCCCCTCAGCGTTATCCAGCCGGTAATAAAAGTTGAGAATTGATTTTCTGTAGCAGCTTGTAACTGTTAATGTTGAAGCATCAATAGCCAAAGCAAATGGGAGACCGAGAACGCGGAGGGCACGAGCCAAGGTGGACTCTATATCACAGAATCTATCCATGCCGATCGATAGGACAGTAACTGCAAGTGTCCCCCTGCTTTCCCAATGTTTTATAATATACCGAAAGCCTGTAATAAGGCACAGGGAGAATGGAAGGGTTAGATGGTGGGACACCTTAAATCACCTCAGACTAGAGCACAGGACATCAGCAGAGCAATAGTAGTAGGGGGGAAATGTCTTTTTCCTCTGAAAAACTACAAATGCACATGTCTAGTTGTGGTGCTTAAGTAGTTATTGTGTATAACCATGGAAGATATTTCCTGCATTGCTGTAGAGGTGCTTAAGGTTACAATGTGTGCGCAATTCTCCTACCACTTCACTGCTTTCACAGTATTATATGAAGAGCAAGGCTAGGCTGCACGTGTTATGGTTGTGACAGAAGTGGGACAAGGTGATTATGACTGTTGCAAAACTTACTTTACAACTGCTGCAACTGTATCCATTATATACACCAATGGTTTTCTGGTAAATAAGTAACACAGCTGGTAATGATGGAAAAAAAACATACATTTAGCTGTTGGGACTGTTTGGAAAATGAAAATATAAAGTATACTGTATTGCTATGATGGCACCTCACTTTCTTCATGTGTTCAATACTTTTTCCCTGTGTCATTTCACATTATTACACACAATTTATAATCTACTTTCTTTGTATATATGGATTACTTGGGTTGTTCCCAACAACTGGGGATATTTTCAGGTCAAATAGCACCTTTGGAAATATATTTAATGAGAAAAATGGTGACGTGTTACTTATTTCAGCCGCTGTGTGTGTGTTTTATATACATATATATATATATATATATATATATATATATATATAAAATATATATATTCTGTGAATTTTGAGCATATTTAACACAATGAAACTGTTTAACTGTCCACGTTTGATGAAAACTAAAGAAAATATAGTTTTAGCTTCAGATTGGAAAGACACTGTTGAATGTTGAGAATTGGAGGGGTTTGTCAGGTGAGATGTGAGAGAGATGAAAAAGAAGATTCAGGTTGACTGTCTCCCCACAACTACACACATCACTACAACAGGTCTTAATGACAACAGCCTGCAGTCGGTAATGATGGCAAGCCAGAGCTTTTATTGTTTCATCAATTCTGAAAGCCTTTTCTGCTGCCTGATTACACCGAATTCCCTACAAAGTGGGATGCGCGTTATATTTCTTTGGCTAAAACTGAGAGAAAATAGGTGCAAGTATTAGGTCCATTGCTTTAGGGCATATTTCCGCCTACTCCTGATCAGACAGAACAAGAGGAAAGAGAAGTCTGGACACGCAAACTTGATTAGTTGAGTTTGGATCAGTCGGCTAGAAAGTTTGCGTGAATGGCGAAGAACTTCTTTATTTGTTGGTTTGCTGCCTCAGAATGAAGACTGTAGGAGGCTGATGGCTGGTAAAAAGATTTGTTTGAAAAGTAGATGACAGTACAATAGTTTTCAATCAGCGTGTGTTTGCCCAGCACTTTACAAGACTGTCAAACCAGACTGATAAAGAAGGCAATGTATTGTGCGTAGATTGCTCTTTATTAGCATTATACAAAAATCTGTAGTGCACCTCCATTGCAATCACCACTACTGCATTTTCCATTATTGTTGTAATTAAACCGATCCACTAACTGACTCTGCTATCTGACAATCGCACAATCACACATGGGGAATTTGGCTCACACAAATAACTACCGTAATTTCTCGTGTATAATGCGCACCCATGTGGGTTTTCTCCGGGTACTCCAGTTTCCTCCCACATCCCAAAAACATGCACGGTAGGTTAATTGAAGACTCTAAATTGCCCATAGGTGTGAATGTGAGTGCACATGGTTGTTTCCAGTTTAGGGTGTACCACGCCTCTCGCCCGAAGAAGGCTGGGATAGGCTCCAGCATGTCCGCGACCATAGTGAGGATAGCGGTACGGAAAATGAATGAATGAATGCATGAGTATATCTGTATACAGGTTTTACTTGTCTTTATTATTTATAATTTATTGTTCTGACAGCTCAGGTCCATTTTAAACAAAACAAAATAGCTAAAGGATTTTGTGCACTTACATTAAAAAAGCTTATATTTGTCAGATATTTTAAAGCATACATTTGAATGTTTTTTTTGTGTGTGTTGAACCACGTAAATACTGTCCTATTGTAAATATATACAATAGGCCATGTCACACAAAGGCACAAACAAGTAAGGAAAAAAGAAACCTAGAATAACATGTCTGTTGTGTTGCTTTTAATTAAGATGTACAGTGTTACGCCATTTACATGCTCCATTATTCGGCCCTTACATTGGTCCCAATAGGAGCAAATATTGAACCGTTGCAGTCTTCTTATGTTAATCAATGCCCCGACGAATTCAAATGATTCGGTTCGTTTCAGGAAATGAATATTTTCCGTGCGTATGGTGGATGGGAGATTGGGGATGGGATGTATGCTGTATGCTGGCCAGGGATCAGCATATTGATTCTGAGCAGCTATGGGTATTGCTTAATTGGGATCCACCTGTCTCGGATTTTAGTGTTTTTCTTCTTCCTGTCTATATAGACAGACATGACAGAAATGGAGTGCACTGTTTTATCAAGGTCAGTCACATTTACCATATTTGTCTACTCGTCTGCAGTACTTCAATATGTGACAATGTCAGGATGTCCCTGTTGGACAAATGAGGGCGCAGTGATAGATGTAGGAATGAAATAAAATTACGTATTATGTATGTAAATAAACACATAAGGCTTTGTTTCTCACATTAAATAGGAAGATAATTAAAACACATGATAGAGTGATAATAATAAAGTATAATAAAGAGTGATAAACATTTCTGTGTTTTAAATTGTTTGGTACATTGTGCAGCTACAGTCTATAGATAAATACTTCACCTTAACCTTTGTTTAAAGAAATGCATGCATACATTCACCGCATGCATACATTCACCGCAGTCGAATATTATCAACAAAATAAACTATAAGAAGTGTATACAAATGTAAACATTGGGTTTCAAACATTTGGTTTTCACTGACACTGTCAGAGATGTATTAATTTCCAAAGTTGTTTACTATCGTATTGTTTTAGTATGTCCAATGAATTTGCATCCGACATGTAGACCTCTTGTTAATGGAATAGCTCTCTGACGTTGTTTTTGTTAAGGCAGGCATTTTGGATGTTGCTTCTTACAACATCCACAATGATGAAACTCTACTTAACTCTGGGTATGAAATGCAACAACAAAATAATATATTAAATTAATTAGGAGTCGGCGGCACGCTGGACGACTGGTTAGAGCGTCTGGTTAGAGCGTCTGCCTCACAGTTCTGAGGACCGGGGTTCAATCTCCAGCCCCGCCTGTGTGGAGTGTGCCTGTTCTCCCCGTGCCTGCGTGGGTTTTCTCCGGGCACTCCGGTTTCCTCCCACATCCCAAAAACATGCACGGTAGGTTAATTGACGACTCTAAATTGCCAGCAGGTGTGAATGTGAGTGTGAATGGTTGTTTGTTTTATATGTGCCCTGCGATTGGCTGGCAACCAGTTCAGGGTGTAACCCGCCTCCTGCCCGATGATAGCTGGGATAGGCTCCAGTATTCCCGCAACCCTTGTGAGGATAAGCGGCTCAGAAAATGGATGGATGGATAGTTAGGAGTCCAAAAGTGTACCATTATTAGTAGACCTCCAAATAATTTACCTATCTATCAACTTGTTTTTTTTCCCCCCCTAAACACTACAATTTTCAAGCATCATTCTAAGTTGTGTCCACAAATCTCGCTTCTCTGCTGGGAGCATTTAACACTCAGCACTGCTCTGACAGCTCTTCTGGTTCTCCTCCCAGCTGACGAGGACTGGCAGTGCATGTCTCACCCAATTAGAGCTGACGTGGTCTGACCCGCAGAGCCCAGTTGTTTGCTGGCAGAAAGGCTCTGACCTCTGAGCCTGCAAGTGCTTTGCCAATATGAAATCTGTCTGTTTCTGGCTGAGGGAATTTACATCAAACACCACACTTGCGAAAATTGATAAGTGATGGTTTTTCCTTCCCCCTTTTTTTTCTTTTTTCTCCTGCCTCCCACAGTTTCACCCACTTGTTAGAATGCAAGTGCTAAAGAGCAGAGCACCGTACTGCAGAACTCACACAGCAATCAGCATGTTATATAGCTTTAATTGTAAAGTAATAGCAAGAAATGCAAATTGAAAATTTAAACAAAATTGTGGGACTAATAAACATCATCTTATCTTTTCTTAAAAATACCTCTTTTTTTAAATTTAAAGCCCAGCTGTCAGTTCTGTGCTTACCTGTCACCCGATGATCCTGTAAAACAAATGCAGCAGTATTTCTATTCAGCGCTTCAGCCTTTTAAAAGGAAATCAAAGACCCATTAAGAGTGTTCTATCACCGGACAACTAGTAGTAATTCTTTACTGAACTCTGACCCAGGCTGCACTCTGTCTCTCTCTCGCTTTATGGTTGTGACTTTACTGCCGCACATACAAGCACACACATGGCCATTGCTCACAGTTCCACACACAGATCAATGCTAGGAGAGTGATCATCTCCCTCTTGATTGAGGGCCAAAGCCTTCACTTGAGACAAGGAAAGAATGACAGCAGATAGAGAGGACGCTATAGAAGAAGATGAAGTGAGACTGTAGAAAATAATACAATGAGTGAAAACAAGACAGTCAAACTCAGGTCAGAACAAGTCTCTCAGTTGGAGTGACATCTATATTTGTCTCTCTTTATTGACCACAGGCTTAACTAAGAGTTCTGTTGTCAGTGAAGACTGACTGTCCATTCACAAGGGAAATAATGGAAAAAGTCAACGTAAAGGCACAGAAAAATAATGAAGGATTTCTATTATTCCATATCACTCATAGTTAAGTGCCAAGATTAATGGTTAACAGAACAATTATTACAGACAAATGTACTGGAGATGATGTCAAAAAGCTATCAAGAATGAGGGCAGTTTGTCTTAAATAACCACGTGTGGGTCCAAATGTGCACTTAACCACATCACGCCAACTACCACTGAACTAGCAAAATTGGGATCATCAAACTAGAATTGTACACCTAAACTAAAACTAGACTGAAAGTAGGTTAACCAATTTAGATGTCAAAATTACTACAACTATAACTAAATGACATTGGAGTCAAAAGACTTGATAACACTTCATAGAAATTTGCTATAAAAATTTACACTGCTGAAAATGTAACTGTGAGCAGGTTTCTCTGCACAGTGGGGCTAATTAACATAATAGCAACCCCCACATTGAGTATGATCAGGTAGGCTGGCCAGCACCCTTGAAACCCATGCGTTCCAACACACCGATTGCATTCTAACCACAGTATATTGGGTGGCGTGAGAGCTAGCACGCTGCATGAGACAGATCTGCTAATAAAACGATCTGAGTTCACCAACACAAGATAAATGCTGTAAAAATATGTCTATCATTTTTGATTGTTGGGGTATTTTGAGGAAAGCATGCCACAGACATGTTAAGACAAATGGGAACTGCACCCCCAATACTATATATATATATCTGGCAGAGTTGTAGTGGAAGGGTGTGAAAAGGTGGCACAAGACTTTACTAGTGCCGACATACAAAAAAAAACGTTGGAACTCACACAAGCAGCAGATAGGCTAATGACAGCTAATCACAGATAAACAGCTGACAAGTTGTATCATGGCCAGCCATGTTAGCAGTCCATGCAGTGCCCATATACAATGATTTTGTAACATACATATCATGATCAATTAATTAAATTCAAGTTAAAGAAAGGGGCTTCTGAAATCAAACCTGGGTCAGTGCGTTCACTTAATTAATCTCATTTCTTGCTTAATTTCACCAATGTACATTAAATAAACCTCATCCCTCTTTAGAGCTCATTTCGACAATCAGCAGCCAACACAACTGTAACTTTCATGCCTCATTTAGCATTTATCCGTCTTAATTGGTGCTGCTGGCAGTGAGCAATTCAGTTCTCGTTCTCTCACACATATTCAGATCAGCCTATCAATCATACACTTCGGCTCAGCTGCGTACTGTGTGATTCAATGCTAAATCTCCAGGATTTGCATTGCTGAGTCCAAACACCACCACTTCCACCACCGATATCCTCAGCAAATGCAACGCCACCTGTGTAAAGTTTCTTCTGTGGGAGGAGCGGGCAATGCTGGCGAACAGGCACTGCCGGGGGCTATACACATCCCTGAGGTCAGTCCTTCATTATGGATGATGTTTCTGCCAAATTATTTCGACCATGAGTCCCAGCAAACCCTATGCAACGCGAAGACACATACAGAGCAAAACTAACTCACTCACAAGCATGCACGCACGTGCGCACACACATACACATTCACACACACACACACACACCACCACCAAATAACTCCTCATCTTGCTATTAAAACTTATCCTTTCACTTCCCAAACTCTGACCACCTTCCTTGTTCTCTTCCCAAACTTTCCCGCTACAATAAACTGTCACCACTCACCATGCACCCCACTCCCTCTCCATTCATCAATAACTTCGACGCTGATCCCAAAAGTTGAATCCAGCATACTTCATAATGAGTTTTCAATCAATAATCAGCGACTGCCAAAATTGTTTTCAAATATTGGCAACAGGGAGCAAAAAAAGCTTGTGACAAACATCTCAGTTGTATACATACATAATGTTCTCAATACAAGTACAACATCTAAACAAACTTATAGTCAGGGCTTGACATGAACTTTCTTGCTCACCAGCCACTGTGGTTAATGGTTTCCCAGAGTTACTAGTCACTGCATTTTCCCTAGCCACGATTTTGTTATTGGATAGTTGTGTTTAAAGTTGACAATGGCATGCAAAGGTTTATTTGAACTAGCTGTTCAACCTTTTTAAATGTAAATGATCCCTATGCACACTCAAATTAAGACTAGACTACACAAAAGTTTAACGCTAGACAACATTATCAAGTATTCAACTGATAGGTTGTGTGTGAGGTTGTACTCCTTTTATATACAATTGTGCTTCTTTATTAAGATTTTTTCTTTTTTTTCTTTCATTGTCAGCAATATAAAATATGAACTTCCAACTTCCAAGTACATCCAACCTTTAGGCATTTTCTCTTATCCAACCTGGACAAAACACAAGTTGAATCATATTAAGAATAACCTCACTTTCTCACAAACTTAAAATGTAGAGTCTGGAGGTTTGTTTTTTGCAATTAGTAAACACATTAGCTAGCATTTATTTTTTTTTCAGCAATAATTCCAAACTCTACTTTTAATTAACGAAGGCAATATTCATTTATTAATACACGTTTAACATAACACTGATTTGCACACCCACACATAGTCTGTGAAAGCTCGACCTTTCTTCCCCAAAGGATGCCAAAGGATGCATGTTTCGGAACAGCATTACTACTACATGAGGGCCAGAGATTTTCAATGCCACACGAAACTGGCGAAGAAGGCAGGTTCAGTAAACCTGCCATCTTCGCTCATTTAGTCGTGATGCACCCTTCATGACCAATATTTCATGAGTAGCCAAAGTAACTCGTGGGAGTGGCGGTGTTATCCGCCTCTGCTTAAAGTCACCTGTATTTGATGAGTGGGCGGGTGTTAATGTCAAGCCCTGCTTGTAGTCCAAAGCAGACTGGGTGCCCCATGTCCCATTGTTCAATGGTTGTAAAGCAATTTTTGTGAAGGGTTTTCATCCCTACTCTCATCCCCACACTTCCAAAACCCTCTGTTTGGACTCACCAAGACTGAAGAGGACCAAGAATTTCAGGCAGACAAACTCCCGTTGGTCCATTTGCAAAGAACGTAATTTAGCCACCAGTTCCTGGGCGTGGCTCAAGAGATTGTTCAGAGTGGCCCCAGCCTGGGATGCGATTACTGCATAATCTACCTGCAAAAAGAAAGAAAACATGTTTGAATTTCTTTGTGGTTCTCTGCAACAATCAGAGTTAGAAAAGTGGTGCTATAAAAGCTCCTCTTCATAGTGGCCATCTAGTTACTATAATAAAATGATTTGTTTACATTGATTAAAAATGTCAGTTAGACAGACAGACAGGCAGACAGACAGACAGACAGCAGCCATAGCCCTTTTGTCTGGGAGGCAAGCCCTTAGCTGCCACTCACTATTAACAGCACGGTATGAAAATTTTATATTTATTGACAATTCATTATCATAACTGACTGTGCAAGCATTTCCAGGGAAAGGTTGATGCCTGTCTATGTGAGCTTCAATTTTCAATTACAACACAAAAGGATTTCAAACATATACATTTAGAAAGTAGGATGACATGAAACTGTTTGTAATCCGAAAATGTTTAGTGAAACTCTTTGTTTTCCCTTCTGTTTGTAGAGTGAGTTATTTTTATCCCTAAAAGTCCAGTCTGCACAAATGAACCGGAATTGCTGGACTGCAAGGTAACTGAGCCAAAAAGGTACAGGTATGTACAGACTGAAAAAGCTAAGTCCCAGGGGTACAACCACACAGGTCATCATACCCTTAATGGAACAGTGATGTACTTTTATTCGAATAATGTATGTGCTCCATTCCTTATAGCACATTTCTTCCCCCCCCCCCATTCTTTTCCCAACTGCTTTTGTACCTCCTTTTCTTCTTCCCTTTTCATAAAGGAGAGAGTTATGACTCAAGTGAGTGGCAGACGCTGGCCCCTTTCCAAAGTGTCAATCAATTTACATAAAATCAACTGTGCATGAAATAACTTCATTGAAGGATTGGACTGTTGATGGTGATGCCTTAGGTTATTGCCTCCTGGCCTGAAGTACAAAGAGAGGGGAAAACACTATAATGCCACTATAGCAGAGTTAGCACTAACCCCAGTGACCTGCAGATCAATCAATCAATCCTACTTTATTATTCCCCTTGTAGAGACATGCTGGGCAAATATAAATAAACCTTCAGATTTAAATCCATCCTGAATCATAATGTATGGAAGACTCTCTTCACGTGGGTCTGCTATGTGTTAGCAGAGCATCCAAAGCAAATATGATGCAACTGGTTGTGGGACATTTTTTTTTTTTACTTTCTTTTGTTTTTACATTTTTTTCATTATTTTTTTATTTATTTAAATATTTGTCATTGAAATTTCATGGACACCAGCAGTACTCGGCTGTCAAAATATCAGTGTCATCATATTGGAAACTGGCGGCGGTGCTGTAAGGCCTTGCTGAAGCTTTCAACAGCTCAGCCCATTTGTCATTTTATCTTTGAATGCATTTTAATAAGCTCCATTTCATGTTTGAGCCTATGACAGGAAAAATAACTAGTCTCACACACACACACATAGTTGCCCCTTTGTTGGGGACCCTGAGAATGACATTACATTCATATTCACTTTGTTTTGAGGCCAAATATAAAAAAAATGAATCGGAGATGAATCAAAGACAGATATTTGCAAATAACGTACAAAATAAATACATTACAGGATGCACTACGCTACTCATATAAAATGCATCTTTATTTTAGTAGTAATCAACACATTTAAAAATCCATCCATCCATTTTCCGAGCCGCTTCTCCTCACAAGGGTCGCGGGAGTGCCGGAGCCTATCACAGCTATCATCGGGCAGGAGGCGGGGTACACCCTGAACTGGTTGCCAGCCAATTGCAGGGCACATACAAACAAACAACCATTCGCACTCACATTCACACCTACGGGCAATTTAGAGTTGTCAATTAACCTACCATGCATGTTTTTGGGAAGTGGGAGGAAACCGGAGTGCCCGGAGAAAACCCACGCAGGCACGGGCAGAAAATGCAAACTCCACACAGGTGGGGCAGGGGATTGAACCCCAGTCCTCAGAACTGTGAGGCAGACGCTTTAACCAGTCCCACCGTGCCGCCACATTTAAAAATAGAATTTTACAAAAAGTTGCTATTGTTTGTAATAGACAAACCTTACAAGGAAAAAACTCCTCTGGATTCAATGAAATATGTCCATAACATCTTCATATGTTCACTAATTGATTTAGCAGAAATGGGACCTAACCAATCCTGATTTATCCACTCCACAATTGTCTTCATCAAGTACTTGTGCGCCCTTTTTATCTAATCTCTCAGAACCAATGGCTGTAGGTTAAAGAAATGAAGCTTTTTGGTCTCAGATTTTCAATAACTCACCTGCTGGCCAGTGACCAATAAAATAGAGCCCTCCTTGGCGTGCACCACCTGCCTAAAGACATGGTCCAGGATGAGGAGTTCACTCCAGCAGTTCTGCAGAAGCTTCATCTGGTCGTCGACCTGGAAAATTAAGAAAGCACATACATTTCCAGCAAAAATATTGCTGAGAATTTTTACTTTCAAAGCAAAAAAAAAAGATTTGGCATATCAAAATCAGCAGTCTAGGTTTGCTCTAAGGGTGTACAGGTATACTGATATTGATTACTTTGATACCATATAGTGTTTATTTCAATCTTTCCCAGAAGTCCCCTGCACACACTCCAAAGTGTTCTGTATATATATCAGTCATATTACTGTATGCCTCTTTAACAGGTTTTGGTCCAGGTTTCTGTGTTTGCCCATTGTCAACAGTTTCTGAGTAATCCCGCTGGTTCCAATGATTAAGACAAAAACAGTTACACCTGCTGAATTGCAGCCGCTGGCTCCCATGGACCTGTCAGGTGAGCTTTGGAATCAGGTCAGGTCAAACAGTGCACCAAAACAACATCTTCCTTTGTAACAGCCAGCCTCTTCCCATGCCTGGCCATGTTAATCATTACTCAGCAATTGAGAGACTCAAACAAAATAGACCACATTGGGGAAAAAAGGAATGAGGAAAATGTCTCTCTTTTTTTTTGGCATCAACAAACATTGCCCTATATTATATCATTAGACATAATGTAGCCTCCTGGATACACTGTTGTTCTGTTGTGTCAGGGGTTATTCTGTGATTTTGACTATGTGAGAACTTGATGTTCATCATTAGTATCGACGACATTGAGAATGGTGAGGAATGCGGATCAATGTTAAAGGCTGACCAAAGGAGCAGGTGCAAGCGTGGGTACCATTGAAAGGAATGTGTTCTTGTACATTCGTAACGGAAAACCTGCACGGAGATCTCTTTGTTGAACTAGCTTTCTGTGGTTTCATTTGTAATACTGCAAAACAATTGATTATCATGTGGAAAAACACATCACTGTTTGACTGCCAATTCTGGTGTCTACTGTTGATTAGAACCGTTATGACTCTTAAACATAGTCTGCGGTCTGTTATCCTCACAAGGGTCGCGGGAGTGCCGGAGCCTATCCCAGCTATCATCGGGCAGGAGGCAGGGTACACCCTGAACTGGTTGCCAGCCAATTGCAAGGCACACATAAACAAACAACCATTCGTTCTCACATTCACACCTAGGGGCAATTTAGAGACTTCGATTAACCTACCATGCATGTTTTTGCAATGTGGGAGGAAACCCACGCAGGCACGGGGAGAACATGCAAACTCCACACAGGCGGGGCCGGGGATTGAACCCCGGTCCTCAGAACTGTGAGGCAGATGCTCTAACCAATCGTCCACCGTGCCGCCCTCAACTAACCACGAAAGCAAAATTCAAATGACTTCATTAAAACCATGTGAGAGCATTGAAGGTCTTCAAAGGAGGGGTTTCTTTGAGCCACTCTCCGATCCTCCTCTCTCTGCCCCCCAAATCTAAAGACCCTGGAAGCTAGTGTAATTGTGAGTGTGTGTGTGTGTGTGTGTGTGTGTGCGCGTGCGTGCGTGCGTCTTTGTGAAGGGACTTGTACATGTAAGGCTCAAGATCTTCAAACGCCACCCTGCTCAACACCACTACCACAGCATGTCAGCACTGTGAGCAAGTGTTAGGGTCCTCATCAAAGGGGTGTCCTGACTGCCTGCCTGGAAGCGACTCTCTGACAAGAAGCCTGGGTCATCAAAGGGGGGTTATGGCAGCGGATGATAGCAGCCTAGACGAGGGGTAGGGGACACCCGTCTGCAAGAGGGCGATCGGTGACAGACAGACATGAGGGCGGCACAGGGATTTGGGTTCATTCGGCTGACCTTTCGAGCGCCAGTGACACAAACTGTTTCCCTGACAAGCGCTTCCTTTTACTCTGTCAAATGAGCAACATGCATGGGTCCTGATCTTACAAGATCTACTGCTTGCACCCACACAAGATAATAACTCATTGGCACAGCGTCAGATGCTTTGTTTTGTAATTATATGTAAGTGAGTCACATACGTTATCTCAGTGCAAAAGATGTGGCCAACACAGTCAGTAAACGATTGGCCTTTTGCCAGTTACTGATTACAACTCATCGCTCTTTGACTTAATCAGAACATAATACCACAAAGTACAAACAGCAGTTGGTTCAACTCCTTCAATAAACCTTAAAGTACTTGTATAGTTGGTTAAATCTTATCTCAAGATGATGGAAAATTTAGACAAGTATATCAGACTTTGGCAATCATAAACTAAATACTTGTAATCACTGTGTTGCTATCGCGATTACAACTATGGATAAGGGTTGAAATCCCACTATATTGTCATTAACAAAGAGGCCATTTTTTTAAAAGATATTTTGGCATACTCGATTGTTGAACATGAAAATCATAGAATCATAGGAGTGGAAATATTTGGGGAGATCTTAAGATGAGGTAGTATGCGCAAATACCAGCAATTTTGTACTTGATTTGACCTATGACAGAACAATAACACAATAATCCCTAAAACTATTCAAATTTTATATTTTCTTAGGCAGAATTGTAACTTGGTAGATCTTTGACAGGAAGTCTGTATGAAATTAGTCCAAATCTGATGTCGTCATTATGTTGAGTAGGATTCATGTAAAAATTTAAGTTACTGTGCTCCATTTTAGGGTTGGGTGGAAAAGCAAAGCACATAAATGACCATGTTGTCGAAAGGCCGAGCCATAAAAGCATTTCTTGTATTAGCTTACAATGTGCACACACATACGCGCACAAAAAAATCAATTAAAAAAAATCACAAGTTTACATCTGTCCTTGAACTATACCAAAAAAGAAAATTTATGTTCTGCGTTCTTATAGCCAAATGATGTTCCTAAAAAATAAAATAAATAAATGCTTCAAATCTACCTCAAAACCCAAATTGAATGCATTACTTTCTCAGGCTTGGCCTACTCTACAATATCAGCCCAAGTAGGGGGTTTGAAAATCCAAGCAGGGACTCCTACATGCATGGGCCAGCAATGAAAAATACATATCCTCCAAGAAACCAATTTACCACCTTGATGATCGTTCAGCTGAGTGGGATCAATACTCCAATCAATCGCTTAGCCCATAGGTTTTGTTCAAACCACTGGCTAGGATTAATGGGATTTTCCAGCTGTAGAAAAAGAAAGTAAAGGGAGTGAGAGTGGGAATAAAGATGATTGGGAATGGGAAAATGTGAGGGGAAATTGCAAAAAAAAAAAAAAAAAGGTGATTCAGAGCACACATTGCTGTGCGGATGTAAATTAAAATTGGCACATTCAAATACTCCCTGACAAACGTCATGTTTTATTCATAGCCCCCTGCCAAGAGTAGCGCAATTATCATGGGTGCTAAATCAAAACAGGCCGGGGTGGTAGAACCTTACCCCCTTTCTTGTGCCCTGGTCTTGGTATCGTGCCACGAGCATTGTTAAGCGGCGTACGGTGCGACGGGTTTTAACGAGTATACACAGCTGGATCTGATTTTAATAAGTACTTCCATTTTTGATGTGGACTAATGAAGAGATTAATGGAATCTCCTTCTGTGGATGTTAATGAATGGAGAGATTCATGGTCTTTTTCTGCACATGGGGAGGGGTAACATTTGGACACCAAGAGCTAATCTGCCACAAATTCGCATGAACAATAGCGCCGCTTCTCTCACTTCTGGATGGGAATCAATGCTGTCTTGCACTACTACTACAGGTGAGGTTTGAAGCTGACTTCAATGTTGCTGTGAGTCGAGCTGCTCATCCTTTGGTGCTGTGCTATCTTAGCATCTGTTCACCTTGAGCCAAACAGTCGCTGTATTCACCTGGGAACACACATTAATTCACCTAGAAACGGCGCCTGTTGTTCTCAGAGTGTTGCAAACGCTTTATTATGTCGTGCCTGCGTGCACACTTCCAGATTGGCCATTTAATTAACCTGTATTAGGCACTGCTTCAAACCAAGACAGTCATTGGAATACAAGACCCTTTTCTCATTCATGTTTTAAAAATGTTTCATTACAATTATATTTAGCTAAACTGTTATGACATAAAACTTTTGCATGACTATATTTTATTTGTTGCGATAAGTTACTGTTCATAATATGACTGATATATATACATATATATATATGTATATATATATATATATATATATATATTGTTTTGGGGTTAGTTAGGAGAATCTTTGCATTTCTACTGGAATTGAAGGGCTCATTTTATGCACCCACTTACTGCAAGTAAAGTAATAATGCTTTTTAGCTTTTCAAAGACACAAATGCAGGAGTTGCCTGGTGTAGCGTTATCCCTGGGAAGAACAGCAACAGTTGTGATGAAATCCACTCAAGATTGCTGCTGCAATGGACAGAAATGATTACCTTTGCCCCCTCCTCCTCATCCTAATTTCCCCCAAACGAACGCTTGTTTATCATGGCATACAGTCCATTTGGGCTTCGATCGTACCCCTGGTGGAGTGATAAGAAAGCTGGGAAAATGAGCAGGTGGCACCTAGAATCAGAAGGCGGGGGTGGGAGTAAAGCTCTTGGTGGTGGTTTTCAGAAGAGAAGAATCATAATATTAAATAAACTACAATGAGACTAAATGAAGGATGTATTCTTATTTTTTAAATGTATATATATATATGTATATATATATATATATATGTATGTATATATATATATATATATATGTATATATATATATATATATATATGTATAATTTGGATATTTATTGTTTGTCCACTGAAGATGGCCAAATGTTCTCACAGAAACACATCAAGGTAACCTGTTGCAGTGAAGTATCTGTGTGTGGAGTGTGTGTGCTAGTAGTGCATAGCGCATTTGTCTGAGGCTGCCACAGTGTTCATTCACGATTGATAATACTGAGGCTCTGAAATTAACCATTTCCCACGGTGACTACACTATTTGACTCTGCGGGGTGACCTTTGATCCTGAGAACGAGAGGGTCTCTTTCGATTGAGCACGTTCACTTCACCTCATCTGTCCACACGTCCGACATCCTCACTCGTGTGTTTGTGAAAGGATGAACAACCTATGAATGCACATCCCCACATCCCACCTTTCTATCCCACACTCAGTTTGCCCCATTTAGAAACAGGAAAAGCATTTGCTTACAAGTACAAATATCAGAGGACAATAACTGTAGTTGCAATATATGTACTTTGCAAATATGCAAATTGATAACTAGTAGATGCTGAGGACCTGTCATAAGCAGACATAGAAATATGCACACCCAAATAATAGATTTGAGTGTGCAAGAATTATTGTCAAGACAAGAAAACAAAATATTTCTTTGGGCTTTGTTGTGTTGGTGCAGGAAGAACATGTTGTTCCGTCAAGGCCACTGGTTATGTCAACAGGCACTTGTCTCCGCTCCATCTGCTATCAGTATGAGGATTTGAGGCTGAAAGCAAGCATACCAAAACTTCCCTATTGGTTTTGACTTAACGCATAAGCATATCAAACACAAATCAATAAGGTATAAGAACAAACCTCTATTGAAGCTTTTCACATACAGTACGCAATGTAACCAAGCTGGTTTGTATGAAAACCATGATGTTGCTGTAATCATCTAGGGAATCCAATTACACTGTTTTATATTGATATTAGTGTTCTAAACTGACCGCATATGCAAAAACGTCCACAGAAAAACTAAAACCAAATATTAACGTAACTTTAACCTATGTGCATAATTGAACACAGTGTATATCTTAAATACAAGCAACATCAGAACATAAACTTTACCATCTTGTGTTGGTGATGAAAAATATGGACTCAAATTTGACTTGAAATATTGTAGTTACACAACTAAACAATGCTTGACTGTATAAATAAATAAAACCGAGTGAGCACTTGAGATTAATGAGTCTATGAGAAACAAATATATGTATTGTTGCTTGTATTTATTTAGAAGATTAATACATACTGTAAGTTCATGGCTGAAAAAGCATTTTTTTCTTTCTTGAGCTCAATAGTTTTCAGGATACCTTCAAGACACAGGCTACCCCCAACAGACACTCTTACAACCCTACACACTAGAAATCATCAGGCTTAGAGCTAAGAAGCTATCAACTAATTATCAAAAACACAAAGAGAACCTAATCAATTATTCACGTGAACATTAGACCACTAATACACATGCAGCCCAGGGATCTGCTTCTCCCAAAAGTAACCTCTTCCTTCACTCAAATGTGCACGAACAGACATGCACACACACACACACACACACACATACACATGCACACACACAACCACACATATACGTATGCACAAACACAAACCCACACACACTTTAAGTAAACATGTTGAAACGTTGATATACAGTAACAATCATGTATGTTCATATGATCATTATGCTGCCACGTGTGCTGCATCCTGCCCCTTCCCGCCATTACAATCATCTGCCCCCCAACACACAACATCAGACATGTAGAAAATGCATCCAAAGGTAAAATGAGTTGGAGGAATCCTATTGATCCGGCAGCAGCTGAATCCCCAAGCACACGCACCCCCAGCTTAATCTACTGACCGATACCCATTAAGCTTGGGCCATTGGATTTTCACACTGTGGAATCATTATTTGAATTAATGCTGCGATTTATTGAGTATTGTTCTGTGAGCTGAGTGTGAAAGGTAGGTGGGTCTGAATATGACACGGTGCAGATTATAGTGTGTGCGTTAGTTAAAAGTGTGTGTGTGCGTGTGTGTGTGTGTGTGTGTGTGTGTGTGTGTGTGTGTGGTGGTGGTGGGCGGCGAGGGGGTTGCATTCACTTTATTATCCCTCCATGACTCTTGACAAAGGTGAGAGAGAGGATTTATGTGCATGTATATATGTAAACGTGTGTATGTGTGCTTTTGTGTGTGTGTTTGACTTTCATTGACAGACAGTGGGAAATGACCCCATAATGCTTGCCTGGCTGTCTGTGTGTTAAAGTGAAGTGGAGTCCGGAATACGAGGAGACAACATAGACAGCAGGATAAAGGCTTCCCCCTCCCCTCTTTTGTATGATTCAGAACAGTACAGACAGGGCCTCTTAACAGTCACGCTGATACACAATCCCAGACATGCATACCCAAGGAAACAAAAAAGCCTTAACACACCTCAGGAACGCTGTTTTAAAATGCATAGATTAGAAATAATTATACTTTCAGGTAGATGTATTCATTAGCAATATACTGTATGTAATTTTTGTTGTTGTTTTGGATGATCTGGAGGTGCGGGTAACCTTTTGAGCAGATACTGCAACCGAATGTGGCTCAAGCCCTTGATAGGCAAATTAAACATGTGAAAGCGCTAATTAAGCATTTCTGTTCTTCCTGCTGTGTAAAGACAAGGCCCCCAAAGCACAAGACAGAAGAGCAGACGGAGGCCTCCTTCTCCCTAAGGTGCCTCACCTTTGTGTCTTCTGACAGATGCTGACATAAATGCATCTGTATTGGAGCATAGGCGTCTTTCCACTCGACAGTGCTGTCGAAGCTAAGTGTAGAGCAGCATGTTGAGTAAAAAGGCCTGGGGGACATTGAGACAACAGGCCACTACCTTAAAACCATTTTCCCTACTCCTTTGTTTATGTTCAGCATCCCTGGTTCATTTCTGTAGTTTTAATAGTGTTGTCAACACCTTTTTCAGAAATTCCCCTTTCAGTACATTAGATTTATTGCTCATCGTTTCACCTTTTTAAAAAAAAAATTTTATGCCCCTCTTAGACAATCCGAAAAGAACGCAGAGCAGTAAAGCCCATTAATAGTGCGATGCTTTTATTTTGCATGTATGGAATCATTTATCCAACGCTGGTGCCAAGGTTGCCGCTATGGCGTTTTAGGTGAAAAGCAGAGAAAGATTGACAGGACGAGTGAATGATGTGAGACTCATAAAATTGCCTGGTGTAGTGTTAAAGAAGTAGAGAAAGAAAGAAGGAAATTAAAAGCAGGAGAGAAAGGAATGCTCAAAGTAGGGCCACAGAACAGGTGTCTTTGTCCTACTTTGCTGAGCCGCCAGGCAAAGAGCAGACCGTTTTTCTCCATAGCTTGTTGTTTAGCGTGCGGCTCCTTTTAAAAATTCTTGCTGCTTTCACAACAGGACCATAATATCCAACATTACCCCTGTGGAACTCGTGTGTCCATTAAATCATCCATGTCACTAGTTGCTGCACGTACAGTAAAGCATCGTCTATACATTGTCTCCTGGGCAGCCCCCCCAAACCGCACGCACACACACACGCACACGCACACACACACATGCATGTACGCACGCACACGCATGCCCCAAAGTGTCCCCACTCCCTTTCAAGAATAGACAAGCACCAAATAAGCATCAGAAATAGACATCGGAGGACAACTGTTGACAGCTCTGTGACGAAAGAAGCAGAGACAGGCAGACCGGATTTCAGGCACATAATTGCGGCCGTGCAACATTGGAACACAAGACACTAAGTGCAATTCTTGTGTGCCTTTTTTGTGACAAACCAATTGAGGCATTGCATTTCAGTGTCGAAATGGGTTGTGAGGAACAACAAGATACTGTACTCTGCAAAGGTCTTACGCCACCATTGGATTTGTTGCCTTACACTAATGAGATTATGAAGAGTTACCATATTTTCACGACCTTAGGGCACACTTAAAAGTCTTAAATTTTCTCCAAAACGCCTTATAGTGTGGCGTGCCTTATGTGTGCACCGAGTTCCAAAATCTGTAAATGTTGTGTGACTTTAATGAGCGCTCCGCTTGACTGACTGGGAGCATTTCCTGCCGACACGCTGCTTATATAGAGGAAGGCGTGACTGTGGACAGTATACGGATGTAAAGGGGGACGGGTGCGTGTGACAGAGGAGGCTAAAGACACACCCCCAGTAGGTATATAGTTCCAGTATGTGCATTGGTTTGGCTAAGGACCCCCGGAAATGGCAGCTACAAAGAGACACGCTTTACGAAGCACAGTTTAAACTGCAAGCTATCCGTTACACGGAGGAACATGGGAATCGAGCAGCCGCAGCCGCGAGAGAATTCAAGATCAACAAATGGATGGTTCGCACGTGGAGGAAGCAGGAAAACGAGCTTCGGCAAGTCAAGAAGATGAAGCTGAGTTTCCGTGGGAAAAAAAAGAAAAACAAAAAGCGTAAACAACGTGAGGTGACCCGAGTTGGAAGACCAACTCGAGCAATGGATTAATGAGATAAGAACAGCCGGGAGAAGCGTCTCTACAGTCACCATTCGACTGAGTGGAATAACTCGGAGCTTACCATCATTCCGGAAGGCTTGACGAACCGCTGGACATCCGTGTAAACAGGGCGTTCAAAGTGAAGTTGCGAGCGGCGTGGGAGCGATGGATGACAGATGGCGAACAAAGCTTTACTAAGACGAGGAGGCAGCGCCGGGCGAGTTACGCCACCATTTGTGAATGGATTGTGGATGCTTGGGCTAACGTGTCTGCTTGCACTGTTGTTCGAGCTTTCGTACGAGCCGGCATCATTTCTGAGGAGCCGCACAGCAACGAGACTGACTCCGACAATGACGAGAGGGAACCTGGCGTGTTTGATGGAGAACTTCCCCAGCTGTTCATTTCGGATACAGAAGATGAGGACTTTGATGGATTTGTGGATGAGGATTGATCAAAAAAATAACGTGAATACATTGTTAAATACTTCAATAAAGTACAACCGAACTCAGTTTTTCTCCTGCTGCCTTTTTAAAAACATTGTTTTAGCGTGCATGCATGCTACCATATGTTTTAAGCTAGCGTATGCTTTACCATGCCTGCGCCCAATAATACGGTAAATACAGAAATAGACCCCATAACTAAGACTGCGCCTTTTAATACGGTGCACCTTATAGTGGTGAAAATACGGTAAATAGATTGTCCTGTTAATTTCAGTGAAAATGTACTTATTTGCATTTGGCAAATACTTCCTGGCTCTTGGGTGTACACAAGTTCCACAATGACTCAAATGGTAAAAACAAAATGCATCTGGACATTTATCCACATTATAAGCAATATGGAATAGATTTGGGTCATTGCACCGCCTCTATGAGGTTTTGTGGAAATAGATTTTTTGTTGTTGTTGTTGCCGCTAGAAGTTCGGTAGTTATACTTTGGATAGTTAAACTGTCTTTTACACAAATGAGATGCACAAATGTGTAAAAGAGGAAGATAGATTAGCTGACAGGTTTGCAAAGTTGTGTGTGTTGTGTTTAGTTTGGAGGTTGAGGGTCAGCATAGAGCTACAGCACCCACAATTTGGCCCCTCTGACCTCCGAGAAACCTTATAGCCGCAGGCTATTTAGAGGCAAAGTGCCGCCTCTTTGTGCTTGTCTTTGAAGTTGTCTTGACCACGCCGGCCACCCTCATACCAGACTGTACGCAGGCTGCCTGCACACAACATTACCTTTCAAGATGAATAAATACGTTGCCTATTATTGTACACATTTAGAAAAAGTGCTATTATAATTTATTAGGAAGTTAAGCACATTGACAACACAATATGAGCATTATTGTGCTACTGCCTTGCCTGCCTTGCACTGGCGACCAGTTTAGGGTGTACCCCGCCTCTCGCCCGAAGATAGCTGGGATTGGCTCCAGCACGCCCGCGGCCCTAGTGAATATAAGCGGTATGGAAAATGGATGGATGGATGCCTACCTTGCAAAGTCAATGACTGTGTACAAACTCTCACAGTAATGCACTAGCAAAAGATTTATGATATACAGTACAGTGAAAGTGCAGTGAAAAAACATCATCATTTTAAAAGCAACTTTTCAAGCAAATCCCTACTAAATTATTGGAAATATAGGCTCAATTATGTAAACCAATTGATTTGGTTTACACCGTTTCAGATAGGAAGCACTCAACAAAAATAAATGTATATTTACCACAGCTCCCAGCTACAAGCACAAGGAAAAAGTTGTTTTGTTACATTATTAGAGCGGGTGAAGTGTTGAGTTAATTTGTTCGATCAGCAGCCTCATATCTACTTCGTTTACTCATTTTCTTTGCCTTTTATTAACACTTTCCTCTCCATCCTTCAACTGCTTCCTCCCCGATCTGACTGCCAACTTGTGACAGTAACAACAGCACAGGACTCTAACCAAGCAGTCTCGTCACCTGAGCCACCGCGTTAACAAGCAGGATGACCTGCCAATAAAAAAGGCTTTTACCCTGATCGTCCCCAAACGAGACTTAAATACGACCTGCTTTCACCCGCAGAACGCCCAGAGTGCTCACAAATGTGAATCAGGCTGCCTTTACTTGCCGAAAATGAAAAAGTAGTGCAGGTGGAGGCATTCTTAGCTTTTCTTTTGTCACTCCATTAGTAGCGCCTGTCAGAGGAGGCTAAATTGGAGAAAGGCAGGGACGGATGAAAGTTTAAAAATGCATCTCTTCAAATTTAGGTGGTGCAACCATTTGACAAACCTAAACACGCACCATAAACCTTATCGGCCAATCTACATACAATAATGAGATTGAATACAATAATTGAGATCGAATACCTGCTGTGTGATTAATTCTCCATTTTGGTTGAAATGGCCTGAGAGGTATCTGTTTATGAATTATTGTGTTTTTTTAAATTGTGTGGTGTTTCTGGTATCTAATGTAGCTCGATAAGGTAACCCATATATTGAAAATATTACTCCTTATTATGACACCCTGCTGTCCTCCAACATTGCTGATTAAAACCTCTGTTCTTAATTTGATTTAATTTGATTTTCACTGTCTGCCAGTTACAATTAAAACTGAGCATTTTTGGCTGCTAAAGCCACACATTTGTAGACGACTTAATCAGCAGATATGTTTGCGCTATGTTTGACCTGCTCATAATAAGAGCAGGACAGCAGTTACATGTTGAAACAATAAAGAAATTAAGTAATGCAAAAGATGATGTGAAAGGTACAGGAAATTATTTTTGAGGTAGATTTTGTCATTCAGCGGCTCTCCGTGTACCTTGAATGACAGACTTTCATCCTTCATCAAAGCAACAAGTAGATGAGCAGACTTTGAGCATGCTAACCTCCCGTTGTGTCCTCTGGGAGGGGCCAACCTAAATCTTTCCTTTTAACAAGTTCCCTGCTCTTCCTCCCAGCAGTCCCCTGTGGTCGGACCTACGGGACCATTCCAGTATTTGGGAAGATTGTGTCTTAAAGCTATGTCTACAACCATCAAGGGAACCGAGGGGGAAGTTCACTTTTGGGTTGTCCGCACTTAAAACTTCTAAGACACTATGGGCACTTAAAGCCCAGAGGACATCAGGTATAACACACGGTTGCAATTGCCATCTTGTCATGTTGCATACAAATGCATATACATGCTTCCTCTTCTGGGAACAGCGTGGATGCATTCAGAATCCACCTGTAGCTCACTGTTATATCTGAGTACCGTTTTATTGAAACAAATCCTTAAATCCACTCACTCCTGTTTGTACTGATACTGACACATCAAGGCTTGTTTTACAGCATTTATGAAAAAGATAGGCTGAGCTCCTGCCTGGTGGTCTATTATTTATGAATGGAGAGAGACCCCCGCTTCCTCCTACATACAGTAAGTAGCTCAAATTCCTGTTCCTTCCCAGTGTGACTGATCAAACAGATATTGTTACCACTAAAATAGCATCCCACATGGATCTCTAGAACCTAAAAGCAGCCAGTGATAAAGACGGATAGCCGAAGGAAAGGAGGATGGGTGAGAGAAGGACAAAAACATTTTTAATTCAGTGAAGCTTTAGACAACTTTCCTCAGCTTGGTGTGTTTGTGTTTGTGTGTGCTGGTGGGATACTGTACACAAGTGTTCATCTGTCTGTTGGGGTAGTGAGGTGGCCTGTTATCTATCACCGGACGAATGCTAGGTTGTTGGGGAAGGTGGCGATGGAGGGGTTTGTTGGCCCGAATGGTGCTGCTCCTCAAATGAAATAATATATCTTTGAAAGCCTACGCCCCGCGCCCGTCCCCGTCGCCGTAGATCAAGCACACGAGCGTCTGGTGGAGTCGCTCCAGGCCCATTAACCTTCCACCTGTCCCCCCACCACCCCACCTTTTTTGACACCCTCCCCCCATCAAACCCCACCTACTGATCGTCTTTTCACCCCCCTGCTGTCCTTCACCATGGTCCCTCTCCTCCTCCTCCTCCTGCTGCTGCCCTTGGTCGCCGCCTCTCGCAGCCTCTTGTTCATCTTCCCATTTAACCCCCTCCCCTGCTCCTGTCACCGTCCTCTCTTCCTCATTTCCCTCTTCCTCTCATCCAAGCCTCCTGACAGTGCCTTCTCATAATTTCTCCTCCTCTACGTCTCCTTCCCTCTCCCACGCTCATGCCTTAATGCCACTTCCCTCATCTTTATCACCATATCGCTCTATTTCCAAATCTTCGCTTCACCTAAAATTGCTTTCTTTGTCTTTCTCCCCCATCCTAAAATCTCCCATACATTTTTGTCATGCTTGCATCTTGTAACACCTTATCCCCGTCTCACTTTGCCTCTATAACTTTCTTTACACCATATGGCTAGTGTAAAGTGTGTGTGTGTGCGTGTGTGTGTGTTGGGGGGTGCGTATCCTCCCGAATAATAATTCAAATGCAGTGGAGTAGGGCCACAGTTACAAATCTCTAGCAAAGGCACATGGCCGCCAACCATCATGCTGGCAGTTTGTCAGGGCAGGGGCGTCGAGGGGGTAGCGGCTGGGATATTGTTGACCTCTGTGACAACACTGAGATTGCAGCATAAGCTTTTGAATTTGGTCATGTGTGGAGTTGGTTATAGATTCCCCCAAAGTTCACATATCAGGCCTTCACAGTTTATTCATTTCTACTCATTTATATATAAAAAAAGAAAAATCCCCAGTGTGTATGTGTTTTTTGTCCTTCCAAAGTTCACATATCAGGCCTTCACAGTTTATTCATTTCCACTCATTTATATATATATTAAAAAAAAAATCCCCAGTGTGCATGTATTTTCTCTCCTTCCTCTCAGCCTTTTCTTCTCTTGTCCCTGCGTTCTCTCTGCATTCCTTGTCTATTTACGTCCTCTCTCATCTCCCCTCTTTGTTTCACCTCTGTTCTCTTCGCCTGTTCTCTCCTCTCCCTGGCCATCTGTTTATCCAATATGGCCGCCCATCTCAGCTGGGAGCTTTTCCAGGGAACCAGACTTCTAATACAGTTCCTCCTCAACTTAATGGGTCTCCATTCTGCTTTTGCAATTCCTTCTGCATGCAGACCAAAAAAAAAGAGAGAGAAACAGAAAAGGTAGTGTCTCGATCCATCCAAAAGCTTTCCCTAAATGGCTAAAAAAAAAAAACAGTGAAGTCACATTTGGAAATGTCACAGGTTGTCATATCTCTTCCACTTCTATCAGTTTGATGGACTAAATATACTGTATGCATAAAGCTACACCGCATTTAACACAACAGATTCTGAGGCATGCTACTGAATTGGTTATGTCATAATTGGTCTGGTACAGATTTCTTTAAACCGAGGGACAAGGTAATTAAGATAACAAGACTATTACGTGTGAAAGCATGACAAGGGGAAATTGTTTAGCGAAATCTGCAAAATGAATAAGCAGAAGTGAATGAGACGATGGGATAATTTCTAGGAGTATTTTCTGTTTTCCAGTATATAACCTGCCAGCTAGTGTGTGTTGACTAGGCACACAGAAGAGCTTCTGGTTCCAAAATGAGACACCCATCCTCTATATGAAAAGGTGTGGAGAGGAAATGAGGAGCGGGGATGTGTGTTGAAAAGGGAATTGAGTTGGGAAGCTGATATGCAAACATATGATACGTCGATCGTCCAAATTTCCCTGCTAAATTATCTCTCCCATTGTGTTTGTTGCGTGCATCGGGCCAGCCATCCCATAATGCTGGAATAATGGAGGAGAGCGTGGCAGAAGACGAGCTATGAGTCACATTGAAATTGAACTAACACATAGTGTAGCCATTTAAAATGCTTGTTTATTGAAAAATCCAAAAAGCTACAGTGTCTTGTGTGGCCTCTTTATTTACCTTACATACTATTTAAACCTAATTACTTTAACTAAAACATTCGAATGAACGTTCAAAATTATATTCAAAACATCCATCCATCCATCCATCGTCTGAGCCACTTATCCTCACAAGGGTCGCGGGAGGGTTGGAGGCTATCCCAGCTATCATCGGGCAGGAGGCGGGGTACACCCTGAACTGGTTGCCAGCCAATCGCAGGGCACATATAAATAAACAACCATTCACACTCACATTCACACCTATGGGCAATTTTGGAGTCTTCAATTAACCTAATGCATGTTTTTGGGATGTGGGAGGAAACCGGAGTGCCCGGAGAAAACCCACGCAGGCACGGGGAGAACATGCAAACTCCACACATGCGAGGCTTGGGATTGAACCCCGGTCCTCAGAACTGTGAGGCAGATGCTCTAACCAGTCCTTCACCGTGCCGCCTATTCAAAACATCAAAGCTATTTTATGACATAAAAGAAGAAGTACAGCTACACGCCCATCTCTCGTAATATCATCAGAATATCTACATTTTATTTTAATTTTATTTGGCCTTCGGTGTGCAATACAAAGAAACAAAGAAATTCAACCAAAACAACCAGATGTTTGTGCGTTGGAGCTTTTCTGAATTTAATTCCAATGAAAAATATAATCTGCTGTAACCTGTTCGCTGACTACAACATTAGTAACACTTGCACATCTAATGACAAAACAAAAACATTTAAACATAATAATGTTCGAATTTGCTTGACAGAGGAATTTATTTAAGTTTATTTTAGAATGTTTGAATAGAATGTATTATAAAATGAGTGCCTTGCCTTCGTAAAGGTTGAGAAACACTGCAGTAGTGCTCGGTATGTGAAATTTGTCATTTGGGAAGAGCCCACCTTTCCAGAAAAAGACGAAGCCGTCTTGCACACTGGAAGAGGACGGAAGGGATCTTCAAAAGGTCCCCACTAATGGCTAAATGTGTCCGAGTCCCGTGACAGAGGTAAACCTACGGAAACTAAATCTTTAAACACTTGTTTGGGCAGACATCTCGTACACACCCCCTGAGCTTGGCTCGATTACCGAAGAAATTCTTTTGTTCTTACTGTGCTAATAATAGTGAGAGCTTAATGTCCGAGCGCAGTTTATGTGTGTGCATGAGAGCATGAGGAGCAAGAGAGACAGAAAAAGAGAGAGGGAGATGAAAGTGTATATATAGTTACCTACAGCCTCACGCCAGCCAGCCTTTTGACTAACTTTTAATTCTGCTTTGCTTCCTGTCTTTGTAGTACCGAGCCTAACCTCACAATTAACATACATGAAGTCACATCCAGTAGCACAGATGGATTCTGATGCACATCAAAATTTGAATACACATTTTTAAGATGGCTTCATCAAAACTAACTTCTGTAATGGACAAGTGTAAATACAGTATCTTTCTATATATTTATTAAAACAATACTGGCATCGGTCCTTGTGATTTTCAAATGTTGTCATTGAGCTGCAGAAGCCAGTTGCAGAGCTGGGTAATGAAATACACTCAGGCTCACTCCTTTAGCACAATCACAAACAAATCAAAATGTAAATTCAAACCAATCTGTAAAACGTAACAGAGAATCCGCTTTTAAAATTAGCAACCACAAGAGGCCAACAGCTTGTTCACTGTGTGGGAAGCATGTGCACTATTATTTAGATGGGTCTTTTGAAAATTTGTCATGAGAGTAGGTGTATCTCCATCAACTAAATTATCACGCCCCACCTATCCCAAAAGAGGAGGTAGTTCAGGGGAGGCTGTTGGGGGTGCGGGGGGATACTCAGGAAGAGGCTTGTCCTCTGTTGAGCTCAGGTCATGCTCTACTTTTGTAACAGGCACCTGGCTCATTTGCTATCAAGCGCCAGTAATATGGTCGTCATTAGGGGAACATAAAGACTTTCCATTCTGCCACTAATCAGGGAGTGACAAACACAAGCGGTTTTGCTCATTGAATTAGGAGAAGTGTATGATAAATAATGGTGTGCAAAATGATCATTCAAAATTAATGGACAAAGAGTACACAATGATTAGAGGTAGCCACACCCTGCGATTCGCCTGCGTGCGTGTGTTTGCATGTTTGTGTGTGTGTGTAACTGTAGTGAGGATCCCAGCTGAATGCAAATGCAAATCCAAAAAAATGTCAATAGCCGCGACACACAGCGTGCTAAATGTCAACATGTGCTTTCAAGGTCTTTGTAATTGGCTCGCTTTTATATATCAAAAAATTATTTATTACATGTATTATTTTCCCATCTTGAAAATAAAATTACATTTAATATGGAGGGGTAATTTTACGACTGGCCCCTGCCTATTAATATGCATCTGAGCCTTTGGCAAAGTGCTATGCCAGACAAAAGAAAAAAAAAAAAAAAGAGGTGAAGCTCAGATCAGTCCCAATCCCATGTTGCTCAAAATTCATTCAGAGGGAAAATTAAACCATAATGGCGCATGAACTTCATCATCCTTTGGACTCTATGTTGAACCGTGGCCTTGGAAAATGTGTTCTTAAGTTTTGTACCTTCACTGACATTGCTTCACCCAGGTAGGTACAAATACATTTGGCCGCATATGTAACTGCAAACAAATTCTTAAAGAGCTTGGTAGATGTTTTCAAATTGTTGATCGTTTGATTCAATATGGAGAATTGAAAATATTTGCTGTGGTCTATTCGCAATGTAAGTGTTAATGCAACAATAAGTCTGATGTCTGGTCATAATACAGGACAGACATTAAGCACCTTTAAACTGATCCAATGGCTTGCAGAGAGCTTCATATGTGTCAGTGTTGTAAAGTGGCTTTTACGTGCATTGCGTTGTACTGATGAACAAGGCTCCTGGCAACATATTATCCATGCAGTATTCCAAACAACTTCAATTAGTATGCCAAAGAAGTACAATAGGTGAGAGTTGGTAGCATATTAGAAGCTTGAAAACAGAACCAAGCACAGCTATTTTCTCCCATTCATGGAGAAATTAGGCATGTATTTATCGCCAGTAATGATGACAATAAAACAACAGATTGCTCTAGCAAACATAACTAAATGAAGCCAAAAGGCTCACATTATGTTTGCGACACTACCAAACCCAACCTGTTGTGGCAAATGGCCACCCGAAGCTGAATCTTGATCTTGTCGAGGTCTCTTCCCATTAGAAGGGAAGGGAGCTTTTCCTTTGTCAATTTGCCAAAGTGCTGCTTATGTTGGATCTATTTATGATATAAGCAGAGTGTGACCGTAAGCCTGTCCATATAAATAGTATTGTGTATTGTGATTTTTATTGGATGTGTATTTGAGACTTGTTGTGATTTGGGGCCATATAAAAAGTAAGATTTCCACAGGCAGCAAACCGGGAGTAATGCATTTCTTACAATTGACAAAAGAAGGTTGGTGAGGTAATTCCAACACTATATTTTTTTGGGGACAGGAGAACTACTGGAGTTTGTCAACTGGTGGACTCATTGTCAGAAAGAAGGATATACTGTATCTGTAGTAGACTCCAATGATGTCCCTTCAAATACACTTTACACTAATGTATCCATTAGGACTGATAAAAAAAAGACAAGTTAGTAGACATTTCCATTGACAAAAAAAACATGGTATGTTGCCAAGGTGTAAAAATTAATTGTCCAAAGGTACAAAAGTAACACCTTTGTGGGCACCAGCCAAGGGACAAGTCACTGTACTTCTAATGGTACAAAGAGAGTGGTGCTACTGGGGATCAAGTCAGTCTTGATGTGCTTTCAGATCACATTTTCTGTTATTGTAACTCCTCTGACTCTTCAGTCAATATGCTAACCAGTGATACATCACACGGAGCGTGCACAGTCAGATCAGAGGAATCACTCATGGGCAGATAAATCACCCAGACTGCGACCCTATGAAAAAGGACCTGGAGTTATCGCAGCCCATAGCCAAAATGTGTCATGTTAGGGGAAAATATGAGTGGCTGCTGAATTGCTGATCAGTTATTAGGACAGTATGCGTTGACAGACCTGTGAAGATTGGTGTTGAACCAGTGCATATGATTAATGGCATGTCTCGAATCAAGTGATTGAATGAATGTCCAAGGATTTTGTTTCAATCGTCTTTTGTAGATACCAAATAATGCAAGTAAAGCCTGTAGAAAATCAAATATTTAGTCTAAACAATTATGAATACAATTTTTAAAATAAACCTTTACACTCACAAGACCATGCCCACCCACCTTGAGTTCGCGGAAGAAGATGCTGCTGCGAGCCCACTCCACGATGGAGAAGAGCGTTTGGTCAGCCATCTTGCACATGAGACCAAAGGTGTTGAGCTTTTCGTGCTTGCCTCGGCTGGCCTGTTCCTGCTGAAGGTAGGCCAGGATCTTTGCTTGAATCTGTGGCTCGTCCGGTTCGCATTTGAGCAGCTCTACGATCAGGTGGGGGAAACTGGGTGGGGAGCCCGACTGGTAGGCATCAACATAGGCGTAGCCCATGATGGACTCTGGGGAACTGGTGTACAGGTCTGGGTATTCAGACTTAATGGTGCGTGTGCCTTGGAAGTGTCCGTAGGCTGTTTGATAGCCTTGCAAGCTGCCGGCATGCGGTGGCATTGCCATGCTGACGGGTGAAGTGACGAAAGGGCTGCGGTCATAGTCTGTTGGGGGTAAGGCGGTGGCATGATGGTGGTGGTGATGGTGGTGACTGGTGTGGTGGCCGGTGTGATGGCTCAGTGGAAGCCCTTTGGAGGCAGCTGAGTGAATGTTCTGAATGGCTGATGAGATGGTGAGGTCAGTAGGGACAGTCTGCATCACCTGGCTCATGGCCTCGATTTTCAGGCCGTTAGCTCGGATCAGTGCCTTTTTCTGTTGCTTGAGAGCCCGGTCACGTTTGTACATTGGGCCAAACTTGTTGCGCCCTCCTCTCATGCGATCTGCTCGCACAGCTGAAAAAGCAGAATGACAAGGATACAGAAAGAGGTAGAAACATTACGTTTAGCCATTAATTGAGCATTATGGTAATAGGATTTTCTATGAAAAGTAACGCGGTGAAATTAGTATAAACCTGGTGTATTTTGGTAATGAATCTTACCATCTTAACCATGTCACCCTAACCCAGGTGTCAAATTCAAGGCCTGGGGGCCAGATCTGGCCCGCCACATCATTTTATGTGGCCCGCGAAAGCAAATCATGTGTGTCGACTTATTGTTTTTTGCTCAAATACCAAAATTACAAATTCTCTTCACTTTTGATAACATTAAGATATTGCAAGCATTTTTTGTTATCACAAATTGAACTGAACACATTTTTTTTTCCTGGCTTCTGATTGCAAAACTAGCTATCCATCAATTTGTTGTGGATATGTAATAAAATGAGACGATCATATATTTATATGGGTTGACAGTCATAAAGGCCCTCTGAGAAAGTAGAAACTAGAACTATGATGTCGCCTGTGACAATAATGAGTTTGCCACCACTGCCCCCCTTAATTTGAATTAATGACAAAATATCACAATAGCACAATTTAGTTGTTCAGTGTTATGGCAGGATTCTCCATGTTTTCAGAATGCATTGGTGTTAGGATTCTGCACATGATACAGACAAAGTGCCAACCCAATGAGCCTTGTGGTAGTGAAAACATGTCCTGTGCGATTGTAGACTTCTGTGTGGAAATATGTTGAAAAAAAAATTGTCCACAGATAAATAGCATTATGGAGGTGAACTCAATAATTGTAATGTTTATGTAGGACAAAGGTTTTCCTGCGGTGATTACACTTGACATTGTTGACTCTTAAAGCCCACGGGTCTAACAGATAGTGAAGTTATTCATTGACCAAAGACACAAACTTCCCTGCATGGAAATACAAATGAAAAATATTGCTACAAATATAAAGAAAAGTCTTTTTAAAGGCATCTGACGAATGAATGATACATAAAAGCTTAAAAACTGGCCTGGATAGACAAAACCCGAGGCTGTGAATTTGCATGGAGGTTCTACCCAGTGTTCTACGATCCTCATGCAGAATCCCGTGGCGAGGATCATAATGTGTGCGTACTGTTGGTGTGTCAAACGAATGAGATGGTTACACATTGGACTGCTACGGGGGCCATGTGTGATCTGGCTGACTGCCGCCATCGCGAAGCTGCTCTGCTGCCTCCCAGTTGGGGGCGTGGGAGTTAATTATTCATATTCAATCACCCTTTACTCCGACCCCTTTCAATGAGCTAATATATATCGGGGACTAAACAACAGAAAACCTCTGCCATCTGCAGTATTTTCAGCGCTTGGCCCCTGTTAGATTTTGATTCCTGGGATGCCATGGTGACTTGGCCATGGTCCACTACAGCTCATAATATCTTAATAGATTATTAAAATAACACTTGAGGACGACTGAAGAGTGGGTGTGGAGGACTGGAAAGGATGCCCCCCCCACCCACATCCTTTTCATGCACTCCAAAGCTGCCTTGGGAGTGATTTTAATGACCTCCGTTAGACAAGTGTCTGTCACTGATTTGAACGATAGGATTTAACACACACACACACACACGCGTACACACATGCCGACACTCTCTGATACACTCAATGCAATACACTTGTCTTGATCACAGACATAGATAGGAGCATGAAGTCTTGACACCTCAATGAGTTTTTAATGCATACGTAGTGCATCGCCCACTGACACACAACAGTCTCGCTGGAACTGGCACTGTCATGGATCATCATAAACATCTAAAGATTACTGACTACATCCATCCATCCATTTTCTGAGCCGAATATCCTCACGCGGGTCGCGGGCGTGCTAGAGCCTATCCCAGCTATCATCGGACAGGAGGCGGGGTACACCCTGAACTGGTTGCCAGCCAATCGCAGGGCACATACAAACAAACAACCATTCGCACTCACAGTCACACATACGGGCAATTTAGAGTCTCCAATTAATGCATGTTTTTGGGATGTGGGAGGAAACCAGAGTGCCCGGAGAAAACCCACGCAGGCACGGGGAGAACATGCAAACTCCACACAGGTGGGGCCGGGGATTGAACCCCAGTCCTCAGAACTGTGAGGCAGACGCCTCAACCAGTCGCCCATCGTGGCGCCTACTGACTACATATAAAACAGAAAAAACAAATCGCGAGATGTGACAAATGTATCCATTTAACTGATCGTGCATGTGAGGCCTTTTAAAATATTTATGATTTATATGACGATTTATGATTAATGAGCCACGAAACCCATCGCTGGCCCAACTCGGAGACAAATGAGGGTCGCATAGCTTTTTTGCAGGGACGCATCAAGAAAGTAAGGATTATGGGTGTTGCTTATATGCCCACCAATATCCCTACACACACAAACGCGCAAACATAAAAGCACACGTGCATTTCCTGCCTCTTTGTTCACTTTTGAGCTTTGCTTTTTACCAAAATGTGAGGCAACTTTAATTAGATTATTTTGTGGGTCTTGTACCTTTTAAAATATTTTTTTCTGACCCTGCACATTTTAGGCATGTATTTTGTAGTTTTTGACATATTAAAAAAAAAAAAAATATATATATATATATATATATATACATATATATCACACACCTCACAGTTCTGATGACCGGGGTTCAATCCCCGGCCCCGCCTGTGTGGAGTTTCCATGTTCTCCCCATGCCTGCGTGGGTTTTCTCCGGGCACTCCGGTTTCCTCCCACATCCCCAAAACATGCAGGGTAGGTTAATTGAAGACTATAAATTGCCCGTAGGTGTGAGTGCAAATGGTTGTTTGTTTGTATGTGCCCTGCGACTGTTCAGTTCAGGGTGTACCCCGCCTCCTGCCCGATGATAGCTGGGATAGGCTCCAGCACTCCCATGACCCTTGTGAGGATAAGCGGCTCAGAAAATGGATGGGTATATACATATATATTTTTTTTTTACATACATTATTTTCTTGGCACAGATGGAGCATCATGCACAGCTTCCCACACACAATGCCTTTTTCACACTCACACACACACACACACACACGCACACCCACACACACATCTACACACACACCTACACACACACACACACAAACACACACGCACACACCGCTCAGTGCTTATTTCCTCTGATTTATGGTTGTTTAATATACAGGAATATTAAATGCATGCAGGTGAGGATCCCTGACGGTCTCCAGCATATTAATGGTTTCTGCAGAGCCTTGCTGACACCTTGTTTGTCATGTCGGGGCCTTGGCCACTGCGCCGGATGTGCCCTATCCTGTGCACACACATGAATACCTATGCACAAGTAATGGGACAGCTGCCTAGCTTCACAGTGCAAGTAGCTGGAGTCTGAAGGAAGACGAATCAATGTGGTGGCAGAATGAGAGGAGATAAAAAAGGTAGCGGAAATGGGAGTGGGTTAAACAGGAATATACAAATATTTTGTCACTACTACTACTACGACTAATCCATAAGAATAGTTTCCCATGCGGTTTACATGCAATAAATACACAAACTGACTACCAATCTCATGAGATCCAATACAGGAGCGGTATAAGAAATTCTTCGTTATCCCCACCCAAAAAAAAAGGTTTCAATGTAAACTGTTTGTCAGCAAGGCCTTAGTTAAACAATATCTTTATTGTTGCAGTTGTAGTTCCCAGTGTATCACTGAATTGCATCATAATGAGAGGAATTTCCCTAATGTGCCCAAATTGTGTAACTGAACAAGGTGACCAAATTATTGCTGTTCTACACCACTGCGAACAACAACCTCAATAATAAACATGTTGTTAAAATTACAATGGCACTCAGTGGAGCATGTTGTTGCCAAGGCCAAACACTAACTAACTGACTGTTCTAATTTGGATCAGCACCAAATCAGCCAAATTCCTGCATACCCACCTTTTTTACTGACAAATTAAGGTAAGTTACCAAAAGTATTTTTTCATCTGGCAATATTAATATAGCTGCACCAATATCTGGAGGCACAACAAAATTGTTTGGTTTCTTCCGTGTTCAATGTCCAATCACCTCACAAAGGAAATTAGCTTGACTTTTTTTTGCGCATTTCTGTAAATGAAGATACAAATTAAAAAAAAGAAAAACGGTAACAAAACATAACCTTGGCCAAGATGATGGTGTCAATCAAAACAAAGTATTATTTTGTTTGCAAACACTGACACAGGTCTAATATTGTGGTTGGCGAGTATTCTTAAATGTGTTATATTTAGGCGTACTAGATCTAACACCCAGCGGGTGTTTTAAGGTCAATTAGCTGCAATTATGAACCTGCCCAAACAGCCCATCTTTTAGCTCATCCTCTAAGTGAAGGAGACATTAGGCAGGTCAGTCAGTCAGGTAGGTAATCAAGGTAACTTCTTGATTATATAACACGCTTCATCTGCTCCCGTGTTAATGGCTTGAAACCTTGGTGGATTCTTAGTTTCTTTTCCCCAATGTTCCAGCCGGATGACATGCCCAAAATGCACATGTTACCAAAGTAGCGTCTTCATGTGGTTAAACAAGGCAACTCACATCCATTGTCATCTGTCTGTGTGGTGTGTATTCTTTTGAGCAATTAGTCCATTGTTGGTATAAAAAAACGTTTTTCAGCAACATGAACAAACTCTAACTGTGGTACAATACTGTATATTTAGCCTTAATTTCAAGTAATTAGAATTTAGAGGTGTTGTTATTTTTAATGCCCTATAACAATAAACTGAAGAAGTAAAAAAATAAATAAAAAGGATGGCCCTTTGATACTAACTCAATATGGCCCTTCGATACTAATTCCCAGAAATCTCAAAAGGGAGGCGCTAAACGCCGTGATTATTAATTCTAACAGATTCCACGTGTCGTTGGCAAGAGTTGTGAAAGTGGTCGATATTTGAAAGAGGGCTTTGCACTTTAGGTAGCACTGCTGGTTTTCAAAATGGAGACTTTGGGAGACCACCGCAAGCACAAAAATAGAAGTTTGCAGTGATGGAATTAGAAGTGTTAGTGGAACACAAACAAACATATTACTGAGTTAGACAAAATACATATTTTACTCCCAAAATTTTGGGGATGCTAGCAACTGCATAAAAGCCGTGTTTTGTTTGACTTAACTCTCCCTAAGTCCATGGATGCAGATGCCCATCCCGTGTAACACTGAGTTTAAAACTTGGGAGAAGCCAGCACCAATTGTCACCATGTGACAAAGACACAGCCCA
The DNA here is from genome assembly GCF_024500275.1 of Phycodurus eques. NCBI lineage: Eukaryota > Metazoa > Chordata > Actinopteri > Syngnathiformes > Syngnathidae > Phycodurus > Phycodurus eques. The sequence continues at coordinate 14,148,876 of NC_084532.1, read as the reverse complement.
AGGAAATTTAGAGTTGATTCACAGTTTTAGTATAGGGGATATGGCATGACTCCTTCTTGTGACTGGCTCCAAGTTGTCCTTAGATAATTCAGAACCTCCCAAATTGAACTGTTGAATAGCTGATTAGTTGTCAACATTAGCGGAAAAGTTCTCCCCGCTCCCTCTCATTTGCATGCTGATTTGCACCTAATTTTCAGACATGGTATTTGAAAAGGCAAATCAGTTATTGCAATTCATTTCAGGTTTGATTAATCACATTACACGTGCTGAATTTATCTATTTGCATATACTCCTGCCAGAATGCCCAAAATCTACTGTGCAGCAATTTTGTACGATTGGCAGACACAATGTTGCATGTGCCCAGTAAGTAGCCCCGCTAGCGCTCTGTTTGTGTCAGCAATCGACTTTGCACCCATTTTTGCAAACCTTTAGAAAATCAGGCCCCATATGTTTTCTTTCTTGAGGACCACGGTAGTTCCAAAGCACATAGTGGAAGGGGAGCCGTGAGGAAGGCAATTCTTTTAAGGGCTCGAGTGAAACTCTAAAAAGCTGACAACTCCTAACTTCTACTTCTACTACTAGGAGTTGAAGTACTTTTAAACATTTTCCTCTCTTGAAATTTTGAACACCTCCTAAAATTCCACACCAACATGAGGATTAAAACTTTTGAGTTATGATGATATCTTGAATAATACACAGATTTCCAAACTGGAAATAGCAGACTGTCCTAACTGCTGGCAAATCAACAAACATTAGATAATCAAAATAAACGCTCACGCAGTTGGTTTCCACTCATTTCGCATATTGCTACGAGCTGCTGTGTCATGCTATGAAAGAAGCAAAAATCCAAATGGGCTTTTATCTTTCCCCATTACTGTATTTTTTGATGCAATGGCAGCTTCACGATCTCGCCTGTGGGTGTCTGAACACTTTTGGCCTTTTCATGAATACATGTATTTGCTAAGGACTCATGTGTCTCTCTGTGTGTGTGTGTGTGTGTGTGTGTGTGTGTGTGTGTGTGGCAAGGGGTGTCAGCCTTCCTGTGGAGGAGGGCTTTACTGGTTGTGGCAGGAGTCGCCCACCGGAGCTCCTGGGCCTTGACAGAGTGCTGGAGGGCCTGCCGTGCCCCCGAGCTGAAAGTTCCTGCCAACAAACACGGCCAACTGCGCGCCCACATCAGCTGGAAAATGGCAGGCTGGGACATACTGCCCAGCGGCCATTCATGATTAAGAGCGCGATTAATTACACCTCACATGGCAGGAAGAAGGGAGAAGCCTCTGGAAAAATTTCCTTTAGGCAGTTTTTTTGTTTTTTTTTCTACCACACCCTTCTTGTGATTATTGTAGGTACTGCCAGCCTGTACATTTGACAAGAATTTAACATACACTACCAGCCAAAATATTGGACAGTTTCTCATTCATTTGCACTACGAAGTGTGTCCAAACCTTTGACTGGTAGTTTATAAATACCATGAAGAATTATACATTACCATAGGGAATAGCAATATGGGTTCTCTGTTAAATAATTGAAATCTTGTTTTACAATCATTGTAAAGAGACCTCTATAGGCCAACATATGCGCCAGAGATAGTTGTTTAAGAGTAAAACTAAACAATAATTGATTTGAAATGTTATCCTTGAACTGGAAGTATATTTGCCCTGCCATCATTGTCACTATTCAGCTTTAGCTGTGTTTGAGCGGGCTTCTGAGCTGCGTTCAAATTAAACAAAGAGGCCTCAAACTGGCCGGCCAAAAGTATCATCATTACCATTCTCAGCCTCATGCCATGTTTTGTATTTTTCTTTTTTTTATTCCCTGTCTGGCAGGTATTAAGTGTCCAGCAGCTACCGAATACCCCCAAACTCCCTCTGACCCCCATGTAAAATGCTAATAAGCATTGCTAGTTTTCAACACACTGCATGAAAGGAGGGGTGTTCCAGTGGTCAACTTTACAGTGTTAAAAAAAAAAAGAAATGCAGACAATTTTATCGTCAAAGTTATTCAACTTGTGTAATGCATTTGTGTGAAGATCTCAATTTGGACTGAAACCTTTCACATTCCAAAATTATAATGGAAGAATATATTTCAAGCCAAAGCATGAATGGGTTCCACTATAAAACGTTCAACTGTGATTTAATGGAAAATGACGAAATTGTCATTTCACAAGAACGCTAAAAGTTTATAAAACACCTATGTGGACGTCCAGAGGCAGTCAGCCTCATACTTGAGCTGCTCCATGCAATAATTTTTTCCTTCCACTTTTCAGCATCAGTAATTGCAAACAGGCATCATATCTTGAAAAGTATATAATGCTTCGCAAAGAATGTTGCCTGCTTTTGCCTTTTCACTTCTGCAGATGTGCACAGCTTCAAGATTACTTTTTACGGAGTGGTGTTCTCATATAAACCCCATAATGAGCAAAGTGAAGTACATACATGTATTTGTCCAGTAAATAGATTACTGGTCGTACAGCATAAACAGTATAACAGTTTAAATATATCTGAATCAGCCTGATCCATCAAGTGTGTTCATGCTTTTGTGCTTGACGCTCACTACATTCCCCACAGCAGCATATGTGCATATAATTTAGACGTTTTGGAGATCATAAGCTCCAAAACAACAAGTTATGTGTCTAATATGCTTTTGAAAAGATGTTCAGCTTTGATTAACACTGTAAGAGAGGTATTCTTTTCACAATACTGTATGTTTATTGTTGTGAATTTAGTTTGCAGTAGTGTAAAACACCACTGCCTCACACTCAGAGCTGTTTTAAATATTTCAGTGACTTACAACGTAAGGGGGGTGAAACATGATTTTGCAGATAGAAATGTTTACTCCATATATTTATACATTTTAGCTTAGTGAGCTTTTTAATGGAGAGCACATAAACGGAGACACACACACACCCTGAGCTGAAGCAGGAAAGATGCTGAATTACATGAGCAAAAGACCAGGAAAAACATTTTCTCGTCATTTTGGCATCTGAAATGTTCTAATTGTGGGTGTATTGCTTTACCTTCCAGCTTCATGCCGACAGTGAGGCACTTTTGGAAGCGGCAGTATGGGCAGCGCTTCCTCTGAGTCTTGTCAATCTGGCAACTCTGGTTCTCAATACATGTGTAGCGCTTGTTGTTCTGGACCGTGCGCTTGAAGAAGCCCTGCGGAGGGAACCAATTAACATGTCAACCCGCTTGACCCCGTCCATGTGATGGTAATGCACCCATTCACACGCACACTGGCTCCATGTACACACACACAGCTATGTCACACGGTTGATGAAAAAAGTAGCATATAGGGCACTCATTTCTAGGTCAACAACAAAGATAAAACAATTTTTTATATAAATTAAAGTTTCAAATCATTCCGTATTCATTTTGAACACAAATACACATGTAGCATCTTTTTGTATAAAGTTGTCTAAAAAAAAAAATAACTATTTATGATAGTCTCCTTTCAGCTTTTGAGGGAAATCAACTTTCCACTTTAAAAGATTTAAGCACACGAGCACACACAAAAATATCCAATATATTTACATAATTCCCAGTTCCGGGATAATAGAGTTCCTGACTGCAACATGGAATTAATTATTGGAAGAAGCAATGAAAATCAAAAAGCAAAAAGAGGAAGGATGGGAGCAGGTAATGTATTCTAGATCCATAATGTAGAACGAGTATATGCAGTATAAACTCTGCTCTTTCCCCCTCCCAAATAAAATAAATTAACGGAAACTGCTGTTGTCAATATTTCACCCAACACAAATTTAATTGACAATCTGCATGACGAAATAAAACATGAAGTGGACTGAGGGCTAAAAAAAAATAATACAAAAAAAATAAAAATCCATCAAAAATACATGAAACCAAACATTTGGAAAGTCACTCAATTTAAAAGTAACTGCATATAAAACATGTTCAAAAGTTTCTTTTCAGTTATAAAGTAGAGTGACTATTGTGAAATAGGGATTTTATCTATCTATCTATCTATCTATCACTGCATAAAATACTGTAGGTCATTGTCATCTTGCATGCAACAAGGATTCCCATTAAAAGTGACAAAATTAGACCCCAAATAATCCTATTTAGAAATTGTGTTTGTTTGCACTGAAGTAGCCCTCACTATTCATACATTCACGTATAAATAGCAGTAAGTTGATTAAATTCAGTTGAATTTACTTTCAAAATGCTTACTAGTTGTGCCTATATACTTGAACTTCATTTGCTTTGCACCTTGACCCTGACCTTTTCACTGACTTCTTGCAAAGATCGAAGTTTCAAGCAACTCTCTCCCCGATACCTCATCCTGAGTTTGTTTACTCAATGCTTGGATGTCGTATGAGTGGCAAAGGAGAAGCCTATGATGTGTGCATACGTTTTTGAGGGGAAAGAAACTGACAGCAAACTGATACATCAGCCTGACAATTACAGGGCTGCCGTTAACAATCAGGGTGGCCGCTTTATTGAGCGACTCAATGACTGGTTGGAGGTAAATATCAATATTATTAATGTTTCAACAAGGATAGACAGTGCTTCATTAAAATTCCTCTTCATATGCACTCTGCAGGCACACACACACGCACACGCACACAAGGTGTGAGGGTGTGTGGAGGCTGAGAAGCTGCACAGATGCCACTGACGTCTCCTTCCAAGCAAGTGGTTATAGCATCTCAAGGTTGCAATATGTAATCGAATCTATAACATCTGCTTTAAATAATGACCACATAGGCAAGAAATGTGATGCTACTGCGTCAATACTGTGTTTTAAAAATAAATAAATAAGAATTTAAAACACACACACACATATATACATAAATATATATATATATATATATTATACATATATATATATATATATATATATATATATATATATATATATATATATATGTATAATTTGCCCTGATAATGCCTGTATGAGGAGAGCAGAGGAAATGGGACAAAAAGTGTGCTGATGGCGCTCCAATTCAAACAGTTGCCTTTGCAGCCGCTGTTGTTGGGCTCTTAATGAACTTGTGATGAGAGTTCCATACACGCATAAGTATACAAACAGAGATTTGTACACTTACAACATCCTGACATCCCAGCAAGAGCTTTTATTAACATTCTTCCTTTATGAAGGTAGTAATGTACTGTTTTGACTGACAGAGAGGTATTCGTTTCCCATTACTGTGCTGTCTTTGCAGTATTCTAAAACTGCTGTCATACCTTTTTCTGTTATTGTAGTATCCTCTTTTATTTACATGTGGGGGCCGAAATAATAGAAATGGCTTTCGGTATGATGCAGTGCACTTCTACACCTCTGCAAATTATAATCACAATAATAAACCCACATTAACAATTAGTACTCTGTGTGTGTGTGCCATTCAAGACATCATTTTTGTAAAGGCAAAATTTAAGATACAACCATTGTATTGGATCTCATTAAGTTGTGTGAGTGTAGCTAATGTTTTGGCTTCGAGTATAATATCTTTCTTGCCTTCTCTGGCATCATCCTTTGTATTAGCACTTGTCTATTGGCGTTTGCAAAATGTACAGCCACAATTCTGACAGTTTTTTCTCTTTTGTTAAATGACACTTGCTTCTTGTTTGCTGGTTGCAAAAACTCCCCAAACGTGAGCAAAGAAGATTTAACACTGGAAAACGATGGAATATGGTGCAAATCCAAAAGCCAAACTTCACCTTATGAACGCATGTCACTGACATTAATATCCATAAGGAACCTACGCACGCACGTGCACACACACAGGGTCCACACTATCGTCCACAGGTCTCAAACTCAAGACCCGGGTTCAAGATCCGGACCTCACATCATTTTTTTGTGGCCCGCAAAAGCAAATCATGGCTGTCAACTTCCGTGATTCTTGTTAAATTCTGTTCCAAAGCTTCAAATTGTCATATGTAATAAATAATAACGTTGTGATATTGCAAGAATTTTTGTTACCAAAACACTTTTTACAGTTACTGGAACAATAGTTGAATAAACTATACATCCTTGACTTTTGATTTTAAAAGTAGTTATCCATCAATATCAGAATAGGAATCATCTTTATTTTGCCAAGTATGTCCAAAACAAATACAAGGAATTTGTCTCCGGTAGTTGGAGCCGCTAGTACGACAACAGACAAAGAACACTTTTGAGACATAAAGACATTGAGAAAAACAGTCACTGAGCAATAAAGGGTTGCTAGTTATCTGGTAATGCTAGTACAATTGTTTTAATGTTGTTTTAATGTACATATAATAATGTTATCAGGTGATTCAACATTTATATGGTTTCACAGTCATAACAGCTCTCTGAGGGAAAGTAACCAAAATGAGTTTGACACCCCCGCATAGTATAGGCAGAAAATGCCAATGCACTAACCTTGCAGCTCTCACAGGTGAGCAGTCCGTAGTGGTAGCCCGAAACCTTGTCTCCACACACGGGGCACATCTCGTCCAGGTCTTCGTCATAGGAGTAGTCCATCATTTTTAATTGTGGAACTGCAAGGGACATGCGTACACAGAGAGGACGATTACAATGTACACCCTGAACTGGTCGCCGGCCAATCGCAGGGCACATAGAGTCAAACAACCATTCGCACTCAGACCTGCGGGCATTTTAGAGTCTTCAATGCATGTTTTTGGGAGGAAACCGGAGTAGGCACGAGGAGAACATGCAAACTCCACACAGGTGAGGCCGGATTTGAACCCGGCTCCTCAGAACTGTGAGACGGATGTGATAACCGGTCTCCCGCCGAAAGACAGACAGACAGACGCTGTCAATTATTTCGTTTAATTCCTGCACATTCGCTTGCAAATCAGAAGCCGTCTGAAAAGAAGACTATGAACGCGAGTCTCATAAATATGCAATGCATCCACGTCGAGCCCGCTGGGGAATTGAGAGAGATATTAACGTTAAGGAGCGCAGGAGAACATGTTGCCGCCCACAGACAGATCAAAACACACAAACACAAGCGCGGGCGCACGCACGCACACACACACACGCGCGCGCGCACACACACACACACACACACACGCACACAAGCGCTCATCACTGCAGGCCAGCAGAAAAACAACCAACATGATTATTCCCGCTAACAAACGCAATGCTAAAGGCCTCTTTATTTTTTGTTTCAATGTTTTTTTGTTGTTGTTTGTTTTGTTTTATAACTTCCTGGCGCGAGTTCTGCATAATCGCAAAGGCAACCTTTTATAGAGAGCAACCTCAATTATTCCTCTATTATTCGACAAAATAATATATAGTATTGTGGTTATGAATCACTGCCATTAAAACGGGTAGTTTATTTTATTTTATTGCCTGGTTATTCAAATGTGTATCTCATTTATTATAAAAGGGTTACACCACTCAGCAAAAAAGAGAGACTGACATTTACAACAGTTGCAAAAATTACAGCTCTAATCATAAAAGATCAAACGGTACAAAAAGACTTTTTTTTTTTTTTTTTTTGCCTTTCTAGGCACTTCGCTGAGGCCTTTGCGTGATTATTTTTTTAAAAAATTCAAACTATAATAATTTTTGGAGAAGTTAAAACGTTCATATATGTGGATCAGAGCAACAAGTTCCACTGCGCCGCTGGGATAGTTTGCATATAGAAAAAGAAGAAAATTTACATTTTTAAAATGAATTGCTATAGCTATATAAACTTTTCTCATTTGTGCAATGTATTCACACAATTTGTTACGCGAAAACCACTTTGCATTATTCGGAAAGAGGTTGCAATATGCAGTATAGAGAGATTAATTAATAACAATAGAAAAATAAGAATAGTGAGCTGCTGTGCTTTTTTTTTGTACCGATTACCGCTCATTATAATCAAAGAGAATAAAATTGCGCACGTTTCGGTTTGGAAAAGAAAGACTTTCAGTTACCTTTAAATTGCAGAAACTGTTCTATCCAATTGTTGGCCTTTTGCTCAGGCAATAAACCCTCTCCAAAATATCTGGGATTTGCAAAATCAAAATGCTCCCATGAAAATAAAAAAACATGTCCAGAGCTACCTTGTTTTATTGCGTGCGTAAAAGCAGATAAGCGTACTTCTAACAAGCCACTCGTTGACTTGACGTTTCAGGGAGTCTTGGCTCCGTTATCAGCATCTCATAAACTCGGGAGGGCTAATTGATTGCCAGCTTAGATCGCCGCGGAATGACAAGAGTGGAATTCGAGGTGCAGCGTGAATTTGATCTTGATGCAGTTACAGAAGTGTCACCACCTCGGGTTCTTTCCACTTTTCTATACGCAACGATTCCATCCGCAGAATTGGAACACCATGTAAAAATGATGGAGTTGTTTATCTCGGAAAATAGTAATCAAATGTTAAAATTGTAAGCATAAAAAATAAAATCAAGAACAAGGCCAAATACGCAGGTGAAATAAAAACAACAACACAGGAATCGCTGAAATATTGTTCATTTACTAAACTATATATATATATATATATATATATATATATATATATAAAACTTTGGTAATGTTTCAGATTGTTTCTTAACAATATTTAAATAGCAGCTGTGTACCTTCACTTTTTCCGAAATAAACTGAAGATAGAAATGAATTCGTGCAATATTTAAATAGTTGATGTGGCTAATATCACAAAACGAAAGACTTTAAATTTGAGATTAAGAAATTACCTGTGCAGCCTACTTTGTTATTTTGTATTGAGGGGGAAAACACCGGTGTTTCTTTTGTACATTAATTCAAGCGAAAGGGTCCACTGTGGGTGCTGCTAGACTTATGAAGTTAAACCGCGTTTTTTGTTTTGTTTTTGTTTTTGCTCCCGGCGTAAGGCGCATCCACTACAAGCATGACTTCAATTGATCAGTGATCGCAAGCAACACAGTCAGCCCAGTGTCAAATCTACACTTAAGATTTGTACTTCAATTCCGATTCGCGGGAAGAAACAGAATGCAACATCTTCCATCATACAGTAAGAGTTTGACAGTCACCCAAAAACTAAACGCCTTGATATGTGCAGGCATACAAATATTGACGTTTGTCGCTTCATTCTCCCTAATAAAACACGATTTGTACGTTTGTTGTCTAAACTGAGAGGTGTGTCAACTCTTACCTTGCACGTTTCTTGGCATGTGTCCCTGTTCCCCATACGATCGAGAGAGTCCCAGCGAGTCAGTCTCGACTTTGGGCAGCATGTCAGCGCCGCCGGCCTCAGCTCAGCGACGGGAGACACTTGGGCGCACTTCTTAGTCAAAAGTGGCCCACGTCTCTCTCCTGCTGTAGCGGACGTTTTGCCCTTATATATCTCGGGCCAGACGCGCAATCGTCCTTTGCAAAGGGACCGCAATTTTAAATGTCAAAAATGTCATTTAACTACAAAAAAAAAAACGAACAAACAAACAAAAAAAAAAAAAACAATGACGAGAAGATCCTGCGATATGCAGTCACTGTTGCGCACGATAAATGTGTCTCTGAACCTACACGACGTGGATCAAAACACGAAATAAGTGTTCTTGTGTCAGCTCCAAATGTGTTGAAGGCGCGATAAACTCATAAAGTTACTGTGAAGAACTTTGAAGCCTGTACCAGCAAATCTGCGCGCTCGCCTGTGCGTAAAATCAGACTCGGCGCGTCAAGCCGGACTGTCTGAGCTGTGGAAACCTCTCTTCCTCCTCTTCCTCCTCCTCCCCCTCCTCCTGGCTGAGTTGTTTACTCCCCTCCCTCCAATCGTGGACTCATGCGGTCGTCTGACGTCATACATCCCCGGTCCAACCAGGCGACTGGACCTGGACACATCGCCTCAATGGCATCGGGTTCGTCTCTCCAAAATCTCAGCTGATAGATGGCGTGAGTGGTGGACGTTAAAGCTCGGCGTTCCTGACTTAAAAGTGCACGACTACATGCACGCGCAGGCATCCGCACACGACCATAGATTCAGTAGAATTAGTTTTTTCATTTCTTTTTTATTTTGGGGAGTGTGTGCATTATGTGCATCTCATGTACATGCAAATGGTGTCAAACGTTTTTCTTTCTTTCTTTTTCTCTTTCTTTCTTTCTTTCTTTCTTTCTTTCTTTCTTTCTTTCTTTCTTTCTTTCTTTCTTTCTTTCTTTCTTTCTTTCTAACGTGCTACCCAGTTGATGAATTCTGTATTAAATGTGTTTTCATCCCTGATGTATACACCACGGACCATTTTTAAAAAAAAATAATCCGTCATCTGCTTTAATAAGATGCGTCCACGAGGGATCCTACGCCGTATTTTTAGACTGCTGGGCTAATCAGGATCAGCATATTGTACTGTATAGAATAGCTAAAATTCTATTTTGATATGAGAAATATTCGACTGTTATCATTATCTTAATGCATCTATCACTAAAGTACAAGACTACATTTCAGTAACTTTGCTGCTGCGTTCTTCTTTTCTACTCATGATGTACTTTAAAAATGGTGTGCTTCAAATTATAAACTAAACGTCACACGGCACACGTTACAGCCCCCCCCCCCCCACCCCCCCATATATAAAACTAATTCATGCAAGTTTACTAGTAAAGGGGGTTGAAAGAAAGAGGTGGGGATTCACGTAAGGCTATTAGATAAGGCCTCGTCTGACAGATAGCACTGCTGGAATGATTAACCTGCAGGAGTGAGGGAACTCCACTCTGGATGCTGGGGTGAAAGACATTGGGGAACACACGGGTGAAATATTTTTTTCAAGTCATGCTGGAACACAGCGGACCAACTTTAAGGAGAACAACAAAATACTGTTGATTTTTATTAAATGCTGTTTATAACAATGACAAATGCATGTAGTTTGTGTTGTTTTTGAAAAAGTGACAAAAATAGGAACAGGAATGACAGTGCTCCCTCAAAAATACACTCAAACTTTGGACAGGTCCAAGTTTTGAAATTAGCTGCACTCCCTGAAAAGCACATGTTGGTCGCTACTTTCTTTTTGCATGAAAAACGGTGTGCTTGTGTACATTTGCAGATTTATGTTGTTATGTTTTGCGATCCGTATCATTTGTCCATATTCGTTTTGACTTTCCATTCTGCCCCAGGTCAACTACTTTTACTTGCTCCTCTCGCAGGTCTTCCACTGTGGACCGCACTGGATTGTTGGAGGAAACTGAGTGTGTCAACAATAAGTGTTGACATTTGGGTTTAGGAGATAAACCTCACGGTGGATCAAACAAAGACTCTCCCCTTTGAGTGGAGTGCACGCGTGTGTGCGTAGATGTGCAGAAAGGTTTCAGTGGTGCAACTTTGCTGCTGACAACCTAAAGTGGAAGGACGCTGCTATCGTCTGAGGGTTTGGTTATCTCCTTCCCAAATGGCTGCAAAAACATGAAAGTGAGGCTAGTCAGAAGGTTACAGAGAGCATGCAGCAACATTTTAATGAGAATCATCTCTACAAAAGAAGAAGAACAACAAAACAATATCAACATATAACTGATTAATAATTATCCACAACATTTGCACACTTATACATGATATTAAAATTGGTCATTTTTAAAAATACATATGATGTTATATGTATCTGTGTAACATTTACACTGACCAAGTCATGAATGTGAAAGTATGTGAAAAAAAAGAAAAGAAAACATTATTAGAGTAACACTTCTGGGACAATCTACAAGTGGCTTGATCATATGCATTGGTGCATTTACATTTTAGCCTTTTGTAAAAATTTGTCAACCAATTGTTGATATATTCCAAAATACATCGATTTTTAAAATGCAAAAGTATAGCAATTAAAGTAAATTGTCTGAAAGTAGAAACTCTTACTGATGTGTCTTTCGACCTGATTCGTCTTGGACTCGATATGAAAAATCAACATAAATCTTCATGATATATATACCAATCATTTTAAATTTCTTTTTTAAAATTCAGATTTAAAGGGAATTGACAAAAAAAAAATTCTGTCAAAAATAATGGGTTTGTTGTCTGACATGTATTGTAATCTGTGACAGTTTGAAGGAGATAAACAATTAGTATAGACAATGGCAAACCTCTTCAAAAAAAAAAAAAAAAGACTTGTCCTGTTGTTTTGACAAATGCATCTCAGCAAGGTTTATTACAATGGTATAGTAATCTTTAGCTATAAGTTAGTAAAGTGCTATGCACATTATCGATATTAATGGTCCAGGCGGATTAAAAATTGACAAAAATATGGTGGACCACGATGACCCAGAGAGCAGGTCAAGGCCCGACACTTCCTCACATCTGATGAAATGTCAGTCAAATCAGAATGGAGGCTAGTAAACCAGATGGTAAATTTAGTAAAAGAGTGGTGTGAATCTCGGAAGGCAAAGCTCAGTGGGGAGTTACAGCGTTAATGTTTTTCACAGAAGGAAGGAAGAGCAGAAGATGACGCAAAGATGAAAGATCAACGCAGAAGAAAAGACCACAACACAGAGAAGGGAGGAAGTTTCTTGGGGTTAGAAGTCCAGCGACTTGCCCAACATCAGCACTCAGATGATGCAGGTTTGGACATCAACTCAATGCATTTTCCAAGTGCATCAAACATGAAGCAATTTATGCAGCGTACCCGTGCAAATCAAGACTAGAAAGAAAATATCATACAATTATGCAAAACCATGACAAGGCGTTAATCTCCAATCACACAAAGATCTGTGTTTTATGTTTTGAACATGGGAGCTCTGCTTAAAAAGTGGCTAACCTCCAGCCTGTTCAGTAGATATCTCGGCATAGACTTCCTCCTCTGTTAGACCATCACAATTTATGGTCTGATAAGCAAGTGGAGATGTAAACAGTTGGATTTGAGTGAGTGACTGAATTCCCTGGAATACATTCCACCTCTTAGATTGTCTTCAAGAATGAAACTCAAGCTCAAGTAGTGTATTCACACTTAATAAATAATAGCAAGATTTGATTACTTATCTCTTACCAACTGCATCAACACATATATGAATAAACATATTAATATATATTAATAGTTATTAGTCACTCACTAAAACTTGATGTCCCATGTCAGATGTAACAGCTTCCTCTCTTTTGGGAAGATTTTGATATGTGGGATTTTTTTTGGTCCATTTATTCAGAAAGAAAAAATTGTGAGGTTAAATGTTGGAAAGAACAGGAGAGGGCCTGGCTGGTCACACTCGAGTCTGATTTATTTCATCGAAAAGGTGTTTTCCAAACACTGAATAGTCCCAATACCTTTGTAAATAGTTTCATATTAAAAAAGATGAAGACACTGTATGATTGGTAAGATCAGTGGAACGGTACAACACTTATTGTACAAGCTAAATATACAGACTACACTTTATAAAAGACATACATAATAACATAACTAAATTATGGTGACAGTGGAGACATAATAAGCATTCTGTCAAGATATTGTCACAGTTGTACTCTGACATTAATTCATAATTTAAAAAAAAATCTCTTTTACTAATTATCATACGTCCAAAGGAAATTCAATGTATACCCCATGCTATATTTTGTGTTACAGACCCCACAAAGAACCAGATCACACAAGTGCAAGGAGAGATATCTGAGTGAGGGGCTGAGCAAACAGTGCTGTACCTTTTGAGCCAGGGTTGGGTGTTCGGTGCCTGGCTCAAGGGCACCTCTAAAGGGGTCAGGAAGCAGAGTAACATCTGGTTGCCATTTTTTGGGACGCAGCTTGACTCGAAACGTGACTAAAGCCCAAGTCCTTTCACATGGGCTACTGTCACGCATTTCTAAAGACCCTCTAAAGCAAAAACAAATATCTCTTGTAAATTTGACACACCACAGAAAATAGTATTGTTATCAACCCTGCCAAATGGTAAAAAAACCATTTGCCAATTTGGCAGACCAGTCTGCGCCAAGCTGGGTGTTCTGGCGCAGCGAGGGAGTGTCCTTGGACGTGTTCCCGGCAGAGTGAAAATGTGGTGGCAGCAAGTCGATCTAAATTTGCGCTTACTCAGACCACGTCAAAGTCCTAGTGCAAGGTAGACCGCTGGTCTAACACGATTTGATCAGGGCACAGGCAGACAGATAGTGGGCTCTGGGGACAAATTTAAGTCGCCAACAGTTATAACCAGCTCATTCTGTATTTAATAAGGGTGCCGACTCACATTATCTGTTGCCACACCATGGCCAAGAAAAGCAACAATGGTCCACTCACGGACGGATCGCTCCGATTATACATCGTCCTCTTACGCTGCACAGAGGACGGCGCCATATCTCCATTGAGACTTTCAGCTGCATCACATTTAAAGGTATTGAGAGGAGTGACTTTGATTGGCAGCGAATGAAGTCAGCTAACTAAACACTCCCACAGTCCATTGTCAGATCCGCCGGCTTGCACTCGTCTACGAAATTATCAACGCTGGTCTAACCCGCCTCTGGTGAAACAAATCTATGATTTCACTTACAGGGATTTTAAGTTTTAAGTTTGCGCATTAGTTCTTATTACTTATTGCAAGTCTGCAACGCATATTCATGGCTAACAAAGGGAGAGCTTTGATGGAGTGTATCTTCAGCATTATTAATACAAATCACGGATAGAAAAAAAGCTCATAGAATAGAACTTCATATTTCTGTGTTTCATTTAATTATCCATCCATCCATTTTCTGAGCCGCTTATCCTCACAAGGGTTGCAGGGGTGCTGGAGCCTATCCCAGCTATCATCGGGCAGGAGGCGGGGTACACCTTGAACTGGGTTGCCAGCCAATCGCAGGCCACATACAAACAAACAACCATTTGCACTCACATTCACACCTACAGGCAATTTAGAGTTTTCCATTAATCTACCATGCATGTTTTTGGGATGTGGGAGGAAACCAGAGTGCCAGGAGAAAATCCACGCAGGCACGGGGAGAACATGCAAACTCTACACAGGGGAGTGAACCCCGGTCCTCAGAACTGTGAGGCAGACTCTCTAACCAGTTGTCCACCGTGCCACTTTCATTTAATTATTTGATAATAAATTAAATACATTTCACAAAGTAAGAAAATGACAGGCCAACTTGGGACGTCAGATCTGAGAGAACTCAGGCAAGGAGACGTTAAATATGGCGAATGAGAAAGTGGAGCAGTATGAGAAAGTAGTCACACACACATATAATTCTCCTTAGCGTAAACATTTTTCTCTGAGAATGTCCTGGAATATGTGCTGCGGTAACTGTGATTTACGCAACCTAACCACTTCTCCGTCCACACTCTCAGACATACATATGCACCCACACACGTTCTGGCATGCTGCAAATGATAATTAATGTGTCTCCTTCTTTCCAGACACTTTAAGACCAGAGGGTGTAATTGTTACTTCTGCATGTCCAAGCCCTCTCTGTACTGAAAGAGCTTTTTATCAAAGTTACACTATTTAGTGCTACTTTTGATTCTACCGTCACAACAAGGAGACTTAAGCACCACTTTGGTCCTTCGACATTGTCTTACTTTTTGTCAATGAGCTACTACAGAGCACCTGCCAACAGGTGGTGTCCCACAAAGATAAGCATTCTGACTTTAGGGAAACTACGTAGTTGAGTAATGCCGCGTTCCAGAAAACTGAGAAGTTGATGTGCCCAGACTTTACAAAGATGAAGTAATTTGATTGTCACACTATTGTGAATCCTAAAATGTCACTTAAACTATTTTTACGACGGTGTTGTGGTTGGGACGTCTGCCTCACAGTCAAGAGGTTCTGTGTTTGAATCTCAGCATAGGCTGTGCTGTGTTGGGTTTGTAAGTTTTCTCCATGTTTGTGTGGGTCTGCCTCACACTAGTCAGCTAGGATAGGCTCCAGTTCACCCACGTTCCTAAAGAGGATTACCAATGTAGAGTAGAAAAAAAAGGACATCTTTTCCCAGCATTTAATTTTGTTTTTTCAGCGAAACAGTAATTGACTACAATATGCAGCAACTCTAATGGTAGGCAACATGCTAATCCAGGTCATAATTTTTTCGTATACTTTCGACTGGAACAAAGTGGGATATAATCATAATTTTCAGTAATCTGTAATGCGTGCACACTTGTTACAGTAAATAAATAAACACATAAGAAAGATGGAGATACTAAAAAACTGAGGACCAGGATAATGTAAAGTGGAGATGTATGTGTACACTACATCACAAAACTTATAATAGAATGATAATGGAAAAAGCAGTGTAGGGTTATGATATATTGCATATGATCTTTAGATGGATTTATCCTTTAACCCCATCATTCAAATTCATTACACAAGCTGGGTGATTTGGATACAGCAAGGCCACAATCAGTTTCAGACACCAGGTGAGTGTGCGGTCATTCATGACAAGGGTGCACTTATACAAGAAACACACACACGCACACACACATCTGACGAAAAACCTCTTCTCTATCCACACTGCTGTTTGTCTAAGTGGATCCTGGGTGATTGTGTATGTTGTGGACTGCTCTACTCTGCTGCCAGACACGCAAACACACAGGCACACACTCACGACAACAACTGAGGTCAGTGTGCGGTTGGCTGTAACAGTCGGGTAGGTGAAAAAGTGCCCGAGAAGGATTGAACTGATTCGTGTTCTTTGCCTGTGACACAATTACTGGTGGCTGGTCCAATGGTGTCTGTGTTGGCTGAGCGGTCACTTGTGACAGACACATTGTATCCCCTCTAGCTGACCCTTTGCACTAACACACACACCTATATATAATTACACAACACACACACACACACACACACATAGAATTCTACTCAATGAAGTGTCATATCCTCTTTTTATCCCAGGGCTTTTTTACTACACATCTCCTGCAACATTTACTATCACACTAATGAGACAGAGAAAACTTTACAAATGCAAACTTTATTAATTTGTCCATTTGTCCATTCACATTTACATATTCTGCTTTAGGAGGAAGCTTGTGTTTTCCCAGATACTCCATACTCATGTCTATTGTTTACAGTTTTTTACAATTGCTTAAACACGATTTTCAAAACAGGGCTCATTTTCTCATAACACTAGACACACTTCACACTTCCGAAAATCACACACACAAGTAGCAGAACACCTTTGATCCTTTGCAAAATGAAACACCCTTGTAAAAACTATACCCTAATTTATAAAACTGCATTTTGTTGCCATATGAAACACTTGTGTCATATGACTTGATTTTGAACCATTTACACACTGCTCTTCTAACTTAAAACGTTTGGCAATTCTACTGCTCAGTGATTAGAGGGTATTGTAAAAGTGAAGCACAGAGAGAAAGTGTCAGGATACAGTGCATAAATTCACCAAACACTGGACAAGATCAATGCTCCAGACTGATAAAAATGTAATTTATTACTCTCCATATACCCCATTCAGTCAACGTCAACATGGAGAATCACTGCAAATCATGTAGCAGTTTTCAAGGTACTGCAGTAGTGTGCATAACCACGGGCGTTGAACAGGGGGCAAAGAGGAGACAACTGTCCCAGGGCCCTGAACATTTGACTGTCCGCCCGTTCCCCAGCCCCCTTCACAAATAATATCTAGAATGAAAAAGACAAACCCCCCCCTTCCGTTCACCAAAAAATTAGGAGGGAAAATTCTATCTGTCCCATGAATATGCTGTATGGAGGCCCATAATCGGGCGGGTCCGTCGCCCCTGCGCATAACACTGCAAGCTCAGCAAATATCAGACAAACATAAAATACTGTATCCAGCACTGGCTACATTCATTCGTTTTCCGCACCGCTTATCCTCATTAGGGTTGCGGGTGTGCTGGAGTCTATTCCAGCTATCTTTGGGCGAGAGGCGGGGTACACCCTGAACTGGTCGCCAGCCAATCGCAGGGCACATATAAACAAAAAAACCATTCGCACTCACATTCACATCTACGGGCAATTTAGACTGTTTAATTAACCTACCATGCATGTTTTTGGGATGTGGGAGGAAACCGGAGTACCCGGCGAAAACCCACACAGGCACGGGGAGACCATGCAAACTCCACACAGGCGAGGGGGGATTTGAACCCGGGTCCTCAGAACTGTGAGGCAGATGTGCTTACCAGTTGTTCACCGTGACGCCGAGCAGTTTACAATTACAGTGAAAAGAAAAACTAAATCTGAAAAAAAATGAAAATATATTACATAAATAGACATCTTATCTTCCATTTTGGTTGAAGACATATAATGCTTAAATCTGATTGGTGTGTCTACAATTAAGCAATCATGCATTCGTGCGCGGTGATCGCTGTATTTAACCAGTCGGCTCATGGGTGAGCTAATTTGGCAGTCAGTTCTTTGGAATTGCAAGGAAGTGACATCATTATAAACCTTTGTGTTTTAGTACGAGTACTGTTTTGCAAATCACTGTGTGTGTTGTTTTGCAAAAGTGTGAGGCTTGTGGTGGTGCAAATCTGAGCCGATGTTTTGCTCCTAGAGTCTAAGATTTTGATAATTATACTGTATAATTATTATAATTAGACTTGTAATACTTTTAATTTAGGTGTATATGGAGTAGTAAAAAATTGTAATGACTGCATAGAAATTGAAGGGAAAAGAAGTTCTGAACATTCAATGATTGATTACTTTTCAAGCACACGTGTATTGGATGATACATAATCTTGCCTACTTCAACATATGACCTTTTTAAAGGGATAATCAAAATGAAAATATGGTTCATATATTTCTTCCTTGCGCTAAAATACTGTAGGTATACTGCAAAAATATCACACCAGAAATTATGAGAATTGTTTTCGAATCACCCCAACCCCAAAAGTACGTGTTCTACCAATGTGTATAACACACACACACACACACACACACACACACAAAGACTGAGAGCAGACCCCTCCCTAAAATGTATTGTGCAGTAATTCAGAAAAAAGAAATTCCATTACAATACAAAAACTGCTGCTATGACCTAACTATTAAAAATATATATTGTATTCAAATGTATATTGTACACATTTATACCTACTTTTTAGGATGAATCAAAATTAAAGAAAAGGATAGAGAAGATAAATATTGACATTCATGTTTGACACAGTTCTCTGCACATTTACTGTACTTTTACATCACATAAAAAACAAAAAGGTTTAAATACTAACATGTTGACCAGTTTACAAAGGCTAACACCTCTAATCAATGTGTTGCCATTCAATTAGATTACCTATTGTGCTGTGTCATGCAGGAATGGCTAGTAAAGCCTAATTGCAGCACAGAGATCCATAAAACAGGCAGGTGAAGAGGCACAGAGGGTTGCTTTATGGGTTTAGAAGACGGTGGTGGGCGAGTGGTCATTGTTCTTCAATGATAAATCTCTACTCTCGTGTGTCTATGTTTACCTATCCCTCTCTAAATGCCAAAAGGTGTCATTTTTGGTGATATACTGTTCTACAGGTTTTTTTTCTCACCTTAAAGTGTGAGGCTTTAGTGGGTAATGTTTCAGTCACTTGTTCATTATGACTGTGTGTGTGTGTTTGTGTGTGTGTGGTAAGAGCTAATGGAGGGTATAAAAGATTAACTGCAGCATATAATGTTTGGTAATTGAGAGAATAGTTTCCTCTTACTCAATGCGGGAATTCTGACGAGAGGATTTGAACCCTATGGGACTAGTACATTGGATGCAGATGATGTATTGTAATTAAATTAGTGCAGTGTAAAGGTATGGACTTAAGTAGCCCCAAATTACTTAATCGATCACCTTGTATATAAAAAAGAAAGAAATACAGGCATCAAACATTAAAGGTCCCAAAATGTTAAGGATTGCTTTTTTATCTTATCAAATATGAATTATGACAGCAAACGTCAGACAGGCCAGAAGGTTAAAGAAGTGGGGCTGTGACCGAAGGTTGTCTGTTGAATTTCCTGCTCATCCACCAATCAGCAGAACATGTCCAGGTTGGGTAAGTGAAGCAATAAACACCAACCCTCCCTCATTTTCCGGTTTGGGGGCCCTTCACAAGGATTATGTATTGGGGCCCAGATTCTGGTGCTTTGCCCCTGTGATGGCCATCCTCCCAGAAGATGAATTTTGAATAAATAATCAAAAATGGTGCTTAATGATTTCATCCAGGGGAAGCACCAACAGCCAGTGAAATTATAATCTAACCGTGCAGGAAGGCAGGGCTTAAACAGAGACCAATTACGAAGACAGGAGCAATACACAGCTGCTGGACTGAGTTAATGGAATTGTGGATGATTGTAAAAGTCTGTTTAATGGTCCCAAAAAATGGACGTCCTGTGGAAAATGACTGATTTTGTTAGTTTCATGCAAACCCCCTGAAAAGGCAATAGGACCGCTCCAATGAAATCACAGTGACATCAACTCTTACATTTTAAATAGAACACACTGACTGACAAAACAATCATTTAGTGTTGCTGCTACAATGATTGATGTCTGTTTCATCCAATGATGTCGGCTGAAAAACCAGCCAAGACCGTACATTCAGACCCTACCTGAAGGTGGTGAGACAGAAACCCAAAGCCAAGTAACAATGAGAGGAGATATGCAAGACCATTGAATTATTCTAATAGCAGTTGCTTTCAAAATCCCAGTGAGAAAATTAGACCACAACGTGCAATTGTGTTACCTTTTTAACATATTACTCCCAACACTAACTCTTTTATCATTGCAATACTCTACCATATCTTTCCCAGTGGTGGCTTCACAAACTGTCTCAGTAAATTCTCCTAAACTCTCACAAAGACACTGAGACCACCTGAAATGAATTGCACTCTTTCCCTGTAGAACCCACGCTGTGAAAGAAATTCTACAGTCCTCTGGCATGAGGGACGGAGGAAAGAGTTACACCAATGAGTTGACAACTAGAAGTTTTTACATAGGAAGAGTTGAGATGGGAGTTTATTTGATCTGGAACGAGTCTTTTCAGCATTGAATAATTTTGATATCCAAGCAGTCAGTCAGTAGGTGGGGCGGCCTTTGGGCTGCCATTAAAATTCAGTTATTCAGCCAACCAGTCAATCAATGGACGGGACTACAAGGAATGGTTAAAGAGGATGTTTCCACCTTCATTTCGAGTCTTCACTCTTTCTGTTTCCCATATAGACATCCGGATATGAAAAGAAATATACTATGTACAATGATGGATATTTACCAATATGCTCGTGCCAAATATTGCAGTTTTGGTCATTTGAACCATTACTTTCTTACTTCAACAATCAATTGTATTATCCCACATGCATTGATAGAATTAAAAGTTGTTTGCCCGTCATATCTTCGTATTTTATGAATATAAAAATAAATATAACATTTATGAAAAGGTGGAAGGTTGACGAAACAGTAATTTACACAGTATCGACTTCTGTCTAATTTGGTTTTCATCCATCGGTGTGAAAAAATGCATTTTAGTAGTATTTGTTAATGACAATTATTTTGATCTTTCACATCTGATTTATATATCTAAATTACTCAGTTTGGTCTTACAGCATGCTACGGAACACAAAATGAGACCAGCCAGCTTGTTAAAGATAAAAACATGCACAGGTCTCCCACTATTTACAAAAACTACCTTCAGCATAAAATTTTTTATTACATTTGTTTTTATTTATTTCTATGCCGGTCCGTTGAAAAAAATGTCTGAAGGCGAAAGTGGTCCATGGCGCAAGAAAGGTTGGGGATCACTGTACTGCTCTTAAAAAGTATAAATGATGTCATCGATTACTCGATTTCGACTTTCCTCAAATTATAGTCGACTACAAAAAAATCTTTGGTCGTTCAACCCCTGTGTACACATTTTAACAGTTTGTGTTTGAATTGTAATCAAAGGAGAAGATAAGTGTTGTGCTTCTCTTCACATTTAATGTGTCGAAGAGATGTGAGGGTCTTGGGGTTTTGTACCTCACTCAAGGGAACTTCAGGAGCATAAACTGGCCTCTCTCCAGCAATCGTCTCATTTTGAACAACACTCGCAATGGCCAAGCCAAGCCAGAGGTAGGGCCACCCATAGCTATGAGGCAGTTTTCTATTATTATATGCAAGTATGACTGGCCTTCAAATTCCTCACTACTACACTAATTTCTTTGTGCCACATTTCACATTTGTTTGTTATGTCTCACTCTAAAATTCTCAATTTCACTTGCGTGATTTGAACCACACGTAATACCAGTTTATGGTCAAACCAACCACCAACTAATCTAATTTCAGCAGTGCCTCCATGCAGTGCTCACAATGGAGTAGCACACTTGTGATACGATGGCACGGGATCCACATTAAGTCCATGTAAAACTAAGCCAACCTAGCAGGTTGAAAAACAGCCAAAAAGTCTTTATCTATATAGTATAGCCTTTTGTATATTTTCAGAGCTGTACATGCAGATGTGAGCACCTGCTGTGTACTGTATGTTAAAGAGACAAGAAATAGATCATGTCGAACATCATGTACATATTATACTCTGCATAGGCAAAATACAGTATATTATGCGCCTTTGGACCACCCATATGCCTCACTTCTTTGCTGAGATGGGCCACGTGTGAGTTGGTTTTGTGGCATGTTGGGGGAGGGGAGTGGTGGCGACGTTGTTACACCTGTGAACTCCGTCACGACAAACCTCAAGCTCTCTGACATGAGGCAGGAGGTATAATCGGCCGGGGTGAAAATGGCTCCCAGCTGTTCCTCCTTCGGCCCGGCAGTGCCAAATCTTACACATGTGGTTCATACAGTAAGTAAATAAACATCCAGCAAGAAATCCAGATATGTTTTAAGGAATGAGCGAATTCTCTCTTTGCAGTCTAATGGAGAAGTGAGGTCGATGTAAGAAATGGAGACAGTCCCGTCAATGCCTGCCCGCAAGTACTTAGCAGAAAATTACATTGCTTACTTTTCAGGTACAATCCTACTAAAATGTCGTACAAACAGGCTGTGGGGCTTTATATAAGACCTGCCCTCTTGATACACGCAAGCGGATATGAATGACTATTCAACCAGGTCTCGCTGGCAGATGTTCTGGGCATGGTATGGCGGTTTTGATGCATTTTAGTTGTTGTTGAAGCCAATAACTCTGTCACACATTAAGAAACTGTCTCCAAATTCCCAGTTAGCGGGAAACTCATTCTGGAGGGTTGTGTGGAGGAAATAGAAGCGAGAGAAACAAAGTAGGGCGAAGGAAGAGTTGTAGTGAGAAGTGATCTGTCAGCCCGGCCAATTTATCACGATGATAAAATGGTTGCCTTCATCGTTTTTTCGCTGATATGCCAAAACATCCTGTTGTAAGCAAGTTCTGAGGTGACACGTAAGTCGTGAGGGTGTCTTTTTGTCTTTGCGGTAACGTCTACCATGAGCAATATTACTAAGAGAAACAATTTCACCTCAGCCGGAATTAAATTACATTATGTTCTTGTTTTACATATGGATTGGCATCTTTCTCTTCGTGGTGATACAATTCTGTGAGTGACGTGATTAGTCCAAGTTGTACCCCAGCTCATCCCCAAGTCAGCTACTTTTGACCTTGAACATCAAAATGAATATCTTCTAAATGCCTGTTCCACAATTAACTATACAGTAAATAACAGTGAATATGACTCAACAGCTTTTTAAAAAAAAATTCATTTAATTTAATAAAATAATTATTTAATAATTTAATATGTGAGGATAAGCGGTATGGAAATTGAATGAATGCCTTAATTTCTTCCACATGATTCTATTCTTTTACTCCTAGCTTGTCTGCACAGCTGTCCATCTATCCATCCATCCACACAAAGAGGTCCCTCCAAACTCAAACAGGTGGTCGAACAACTCCAAATAAAACCTTCTTCCAAGGAAAACATTTACAAAATTAGGAATAAAACTCTTTAATTAGGTAGAAAAAGCGCGTCCTTGGCGCCCTCGCATACAAGTTTCTACTTATTGTATGTGTTTTAATGTATTGCTCAGTACAGCAGCCTATTCCAAGTGTTTAAGTTTTAAGTTTAAGAACATTTCTTAAGCCCCTTCAACCGTCCTGACAATATTGACAATAAAATTATATATGAAACATGTTTAAAGCCAATGACATCATCATATTATATGGTGATGGCTACTGTAGATATTTTATTGATCTCAAGGGAACTTAACAATTTCCAGAAGACTTCCGAAAATGTCACACATAAGCGATAGTGGGAGTTAGAGCACCAGTAATTTAAAAAAACTTGCTCTTCTATGTTTATACACAAAATAGAAAAATGGTAATGACAACAACTGAAAAAGGATAAAGTTTGCAACATGTTTTATTGTCAATAGTTATTTGGATGACTTCCTTTTATACCTTCATTAAAATTAACATGCTTATGACACATCGACATTATGGGGTCTATTAGCGTATATTGCATCTGTGGCAGGGCACAAATGCTGACAGATCCTGATTGTAATGCAAGCACAAGCGTTTTTGCCAACTTGGCAGACCAGTCTGAGCCAAGCTGGGCATTCCGGCGCATCAGAGGGAGTATCCTTGGACATGTGCCTCGTGGAGGGACAATTTGGTGGCAGAACGTGGATCTAAATTTACAGTCAAGTCTAACTCCTGGTGCAAGGTAGGTGGCTGGTCTGATGCGATTATTGTGAATTTGATCAGGGCACAGGCAGACAGGTACTGAGGTCCGCAGATATGTTTAAGGCCCCAGCGGTTATCACAAGCTCATTCTGTATTTAGGGTATCCGGTCACATTGTCTGTTGCCAAACTGGCCAGTGACAATGCTCCACTCACGCACGGATCGCTGCGATTATGCATCGTCCATCTCACAGAGATGTCTTCGTCAAGACTGTCATTGTGCCACATTTAAAAGGGAATGAGAGGAGCCGGTTTGATTGGTGGCGAATGAAGCTGTATATAAACACACCCACAGTGATGCAACCCGCCCACTCTAGGATCTGCTGGGTTGTGCTGCTCTACGAAATTACCAACATTGGCCGAAACTGGCCGAAGTTGCATTGCCTGCTACGCTGGATTTACGCCATTCACAAAAATAGAGCCCTATATGTTGGGATGTTTAGTATTATTTGAATTGAATTACAGTACTACTGTGTTAAGAGCCTCTGAGAATAGCAGTTGGTTTTCAGCTCTGCACGACAACAGCAAAATGTAATGGAAAAAGAAAAGAAGACACAAAACTAGAAACAGAAAACGAATAAGAAGAGGCTATGACTTGAGCTAATGGCATGAAAGTATTGGTATTTTTATTGTGGTGACCCGTGAAACTTCTATTGATTCAAAACCTAAACAATTCAAAGGTTGGGGAACATTTATAGATACATTTATAAATGTTCAATTGCCTGGGGTCTGCCATATCTATAGAAAATAACACAAAGTAATTTAAAGGTTAAAGCAATGTCTTACTATTAACTGTAGACTATTTTCTTGGCCGTTCTTAATTAACGTTTTTTTTTTTTTTTTTTTTAAATTGAGCAGTGTGCCTCGTGTTCCAAGGTTGTGTGTAGCTATTAAAAGTTGGCAGGATGTGCACCACATTAATGAGGACCTCCAGAGCGGTCAGGTGGAGTTGGGCCCGTGGCGGCCAGAGGGCTGACAGCTTCGTCCTCTGGAGAAAATGGCGAGCCAGCTTTGGTTTGGCAAAGACCATGCACATGCTAAATTGTGGGAATGGCGTATGTTCTAATATAAAGAGATTGAGACAATTGTGCATGAATGCAAACCTTGTCCAAACAAAAAAAGCCATGCTGTCACTCAGTGTTGCTCTCCAGCACACAGATACCTCACGGATTAATTCCTACAAACTGAGGAGTACTTTGCTAGAATCATGCTGAGGTTCTTGCATTTTTTAACATGTGTCTTGGCACTCATTTTTTCCTATCAAAACCAAGAAAAAACATATGTGTTAAAGTTTTAGCTCTCAGGAACATTACATAGATTGAGTTCTGTTTGGCCACCCACGGAAGAAACCTTCTGTAGTTAGTCCTCTCTCTACTTTGCTATTAAAACACCACAATGACGGTTTTACAAACATAGCGTGTTTCTGTTGTTTTCAAGAACCGGTAAGGAAGCATCTGAATCTAATTTTGTTCCACGCTGCATTCACACACGCTGTGTGATGACGGATTCAGTGAAGGCCTGTCAATACAAAGCACGTGCATTAGACAAAAAGACCCCCGCGCCCTTTCCCCAATAGAGAGCAACATAAAGAGATGGTGGCAGTGGAGGTGTGAGGAGATAGATCATAGTAAGAGCCAATAATAAATGGATCATGCTTCTATATTTTTAAAGCCAGTGGCAGCTGTATTGAATGAGAAACCTTGTGTGGGGGAGAAAATAGAGGTTTATTGATCAGAGACAGTGTGCCGAGTAGAGTCGGGAGTGGGGGCTTAGTGTTGGGGCTTTGAGGCCTGTTGACCTCCAGAAATTTCTATTCTCACTGAGTTTTCTACATCTTAGATAGCACCCCGCACCCCACTTCCGCCCCTCGACACACACTTCACAACACCCAGTCGGTCTGCTGTCCTGCATTTTCTCAACACTCATAGCGTCTTTTTTAATACATGGGTGTGTAATAAAGTAATGTTTCAGCAGCAACCGCTCGTTTCAAGTGTTTGTTTGTTTTAAAGGTGAGGGCCGATGTGATTAGACTTAAACTCCTTCATTGTTATGTTTCTTGTGGGAAATTTGGAGTGTTGAAAATGTCTACAGTGTGTGTGGAAAAGGGGAACATGATCAGGTTACCTGAGCACTGCCACCCTTCATGTTTCCACCATCCTTAACACATTTAGAGAAATATAAATTAGATGAATTACAAAACCAGTCATGTGCAGCGTTGGCCTTTGGCTCTCCCCTATGGGATGCTGTCTTTGCTGTTTGTAAGTTAGGTTTGGTTTAGTTAGGGTATGGCACTGACACAGGATTTAATTTTAGATTTGTTTAGATGATTTACGCAGCAATTCCCTTAATTTTTCAGTGAATAGTTCATTAATATAGGCATGGTGGAAGACTGGTCAGCACATCTGCCTCACAGTTATGAGAATCCGGCCTCACCTGTGTGGAGTTTGTGTTTGTTCTCCCCGTGCCTGCGTGGGTTTTTTCCAGGTACTCCGGTTTCCTCCCACATCCCAAAAATATGCATGGTAGGTTAATTGAAGACTCTAAATTGCCCGTAGGTGTGAATGTGAGTGCAAATAGCTGTTTGTAAATCTGTGCCCTGCGATTGGCTGCCGACCAGTTCAGGGTGTAACCCGCCTCTCACCTGAAGATTGCTGGGATAGCCTCCAGCACGCCCGCGACCCTAGTGAGGAGAAGCAGTATGAAAAATGGATGGATGGATGGATAGCTAGTTCATTAATCTTGGTGACAAAATTTAAGGATGTGCATATGCATATGGTTGGCTTCTCATTTTATTCTCTCAATCTGAGACAGATAGTTTTCTCACTCTAATATCCATTATTAAATATGTAAAGAAACATTTTCAAAGCATGAGGGCAAAGGGTAATTCTTGCACTGCTTTATACCATTTCACCAGCTGTAAGTGGATACCCACATTGTGTTTATGTGCAAACTTCATTCATCCCTTGGCTTCAGTATCTGACCAAGTGGGGAAGATAAACTACATTCAAGTATATGTTAACAAGATATAATTGAAATGTTAGGCGCCACTCTCGTTCTCAAACATTTGACATGCTGATGGTGTGGTGGTAATTTGATTTGAGGAAACTTTGTACATATTTATTTTCTCAGTTGCCCTCGCCAAACTGAAATTCCGAAAAGGATTTTCTCCCATTTGTTTCTCCTGTCTTTTCCTGGTTTTATTTTTCATTCCTTTCTTCCCTCTTGCTCTCTCCAAAAAGTCCACTCTCATGCAGACGGGGATCACCAACCAATTTAAACAGCGAGGTTTTCGGCAGCCAAACGCCGGCCAACAGGAGTGCTGTGGTCTCTACACTACTTTGTCTGTGGTCACACAATTAAGGACTTAGGTGTGGTGATAGGAAGAATGTGGGAATCGGATCCTGGCAGCCCACACCCTACAAACGCACCATTTCTTTCTTCTGCTTCACCACTAACTTCCTAGAGTCATTTGCTCTTGTTCTTGAGTTCTCCTGTTTGCCCCTATGCGCTTCTGGCCTGAGAACTCTTCCTGTCTTTACCCCCTTCACTCCCTTTTTCCTTCTGTTTTTGTTCTTCTTATCTTTCTTTTCATGTCCCCCTCATCAGCCTTCTAATTCAGCCAGTCTTACTTCCATCTGACACCTCAACTCAGTTTTCTCATATCTTTCAGTCCCAGCTTATTCTGTTCTACAAACATTTGTACAGGAAAACTATGTATTTTAGGGCATAATTTTAAAACATTGCTTATGGGAAGTAAAGTTTCAAGAGGTTCTCAATTTAAGTCTGAAAATGCGTACAGTAATAATAGTCGTTCTTTGAGAGGATAAAGAATATATGCCTGTGAGTATTGTCATATGGTCTCTCTGCATATGTTGCAGCGCCGTTTCTGTTCAGATATCTGTTGCTTAAAGGGTAACAACACCGTCAGATAGATGCTAATTGTTAGCACATGTGCCTATGGAATTTCTCAATGTACGCGAATGTTAATGTTCATGTAGACGAGGCTATGTTTTTTCAAAATACACGTGTAATTCGCTTTGTTTTATGTTTTGTTTGACAGTAACCTGCAGTTTAGAGTGAGATTAGAGTTTAGAGAGATTAAAGCCTTTCTTTTAAAGAATATTTACTAATTATATCTGTCAAACTGCAGCTTGTTGTGACGTGAAGTGAGTCACCTCCCACTCTATAGCTCTCATATCTCAAGTTTGCGCTCGCAACTCAAAGTAAAAGAATCTGCTGATCGATGGCTCGTATCTTGGAAAACTCGTAAACTCGGTCACTTATATCTCAAAGCAACATTTTATTTGTGTGTGAACATTATTTAAGTGTGTGTGTTTTTTTTGTAATCTTAAAGATATAATATTTGGAATTCATGTGTGCCTGTGGCTAAAAAAACATGAAGCATGAGTTGCATCGTGGAGAAATTTTTAAAGGATACGTGATCACCATCTTGAAATCTGGTGACAAGATTAAAAAAAATAAAAAAATTAAAATGCCAGAACTCCAGGGGTCACGTTTTTGTTGTTACAGTGAATTCAGGATTGCCGGTAGATTGTGGAAGGTTGGCGACTGTAATTTCTTTGCGATTTTCCAGTTCTGTCTAGTCCAGACACATTGCTCAAAGTGCGACTGGCATTCTAGATAAGTAATTACTGTAGAGCTATGGGGTACAGGAGAGTACAACTTACCTTGTGGAATAGAAATGGAACCCTGCTGCCTGTAACCCTGCATACGAAAGTGCAACATAATACGGTTAAAAAAATACTTAATGTTTTTTAAAAATAAAATCTTGCCTATGTTGACAAGACTAATGGAATGACCAGCTGAATGGACAAAAAACCCTTCTCCTCCCATTGCGACAGCACAAGCACACACACACACACACACACGCGCACGCACGCACGCACGCACACACACACGCACACACACACGCACATACGCACACACACACACACACACACACACACGCAAACACACGTGCAAACACATGCCCACTGTAGCTTCAAGGCTAGCTGGACTTGAACTGCACTTTTAAATGCATCCATTGCCCTGTAGAAGCAATTCAAGAAAATACCTAGCATAGACCACATACACAGGTTCACTATCCCACAGCAAGCTCATGTTGGCTTTTGACCCATAAACTTTCCTCATTATCCCCCAGACTGTCACGAACTTATGATCCATACTCCATAAATGTCTGCCATTTATCAGCTCCAATTAAATCAATTATCATCTCTGGGATCAGATTTTGACAAATCACTGCAGACGATGAGCAGGTGGTCTCGGGGCATTGGGGCATTCGGACAGGCAAAATGAGACAGGGGACAGATAGAGTCATCCTTCATGCTAAGTGGGATGGTCCTGACGCCGAGTGAGATAGACCATGCGGTGTAATGGGCCCCTTTGCCTTGACTTGCTCTGGCCTCAACAACGGTGTTGCCTGAGAAGAGGACCTGGGTCAATCAGCACCTGAATAGTTTTGAGCCAAAATGAAATCGCTGCCATTTCAAAATTACAAAATGATTAATGGGGCAAATTTGCAAAATGTTCTTTCATTTCTCATGCCACAAATTCAATTTATTTGTGTTAAAATAACATCTAAATGGCATATTTATGATTCGGGTCCCTATGTGTGTAGATGGCAGACCATAATCCCAGAAACAAATGTGGTTCTTCAATCATGTTTGCAATCTTTTGGAATGAATTATTTGGGTCAGCAGACAAAGTCAAGTCTCATAACAAAGAATCGGCGAGGCAAATTTCTTGATTATACAATGACAATGTTGGAATGAAAATTACTAAATGAATGTACAATGTTTATTTGAAGACATTGGGCTCTCTTTTGTAGACAGCACATCTGCAGTGGGGTGCAAATACTGACAGATTCTGATTTTCATGCATGCGCAAGGCTCGCTGCTCATTTGCCAAGTTGGCAGACTGGTCTGCATTAAACTAGGCATTCCAGCGCAGCGAGGGTGTTTCTCCTTGGAGATGCACCCGGGGGCATGACAAGTGGTGGCACAAAGTCGGTTTAAACGTACGTCTGCTAAGACCTCATCTTAATCTTGGCGCAACATAGACCACTGCTCTAACGCGATTTTGGTGGATTTAACCGGTACTCAGATACTGAGGTCTGCGTCCTCTTCTGCACAAAGATGTCTCTGTGAAGACTGCCATTGTGTCACATTTAAGGGGAATGAGACTAGCTGTTTTCATTGTCAGTGAAAGAAATCAGCTGTAAACACACCCACAGTCGCTGGTCCACGAAAAGAGCAACACTAACCTGCCCCTGGCGCACAGTTGTGGCACCCAGTGCACTAGTTTTACTCCAGTCATGAAAATACGACCCATTATGCCATCATGTCGGCATGTTTTTTTAAAAACATTTTTTAGCATGCATTCATTAGCGTGACTACTTTTAGCTTATGACTCTGTCGATATCAAATGGACGTGTAACTGGTATTTGCCATTGAAGCTTAGGAATTAATGTACTGTATATACTGTAAAGTTTAAACTTTTATCTTATCTAAGTTATCTGTACATCCATTCCTCCATTTGTCCTTTTCAGAGACATGAGTGAACTGGAGCCTATCCCAGCTGACTTTGGGTACTTGCATGTTGCCAGTCAGTTGGAGGGAAAATATAGACAAACAAATATTCACACGCACATTCATATCTCTGGATAATTTAGTCTCCAGTTGACTGAGTGTGCATGTTTTGAGTAAGGAGGAAGCAGTAGGCTTCAGTAAATTTACATCAGTTTGAAAAACAAAGAAACAAAAGGTTCCAGTCAATGTTTTATTACATTTAAGCAATCCAAACAAATACAATTTGGGGTGTCAAACACTCAACCAGTTTCCCTTTATGGTTATGGTATGTTACTATGTTAAAATGACACCTGTTCCAACAGACCCGAGCATGCAATGATAATAGTTTTCCTGTGGTGGACCCTTGGATGACTTATAGAGTTCATTATGATCTCCCGCAGACGTGTTAAGAGCAAGGAAGTGAGTTTTATTGATCGGAATTTCTGCCTAATGTTGCCTTGTGTAATGGCATCTCCATCCTATTAGAAAAGTATGTTTGCAAAGGAAAGAAAAAATAGAAATAATATGGCTTCAGCTACAGTTAAGTGTGACACAGGAGGAACAAGGAGAGGAAAAAGGAAATAAAAGGGAGAGAGTGAGACTTGAGGCCTGTGGTGGATTGTGGGCTCAAGCTGCTGCTGTCTCAGCAGTGAGCGGGTCGGTCTAGCCTGAGGTGATGTCTTTTCCTCAGGAAATATGTGCAGAGGTTTGTGGGTCAAGTCAAGAGAGGCCAGCCTGACTCTTCTTATAGCTGGGAGTTGTAGGAGTTGTGATGAGGACTTCAACTGGACCCCACAAACGATTTTTTTCTTAATTATGAGATGGAACACCCCTCATGGCAGGCTTTGGCATTTGATCGTGTGTTTATTGCGTGTGCTGAGTGGGATAAATAGATCAGACAAGACGCATATTAACATGTTAAAACGTAGTTCCCTGTTTACATTCACGCCATAGAAACATCTGCTGATGTTTGGATGTTGTTCTGTCGTAACCACGATGTTGGAGACATGTTGAACATACTGTCATTTGTGGGCCAAAACACACATCTGCAGTAAAGAAATGCATTTCTAAACTAGGACACCCTCAGAGTAATTAAATTATTTAAATTCCTAAGTTCTATTATTTTATTTTATTTATTTATATTTGTCCAAAGTAATTATGCTCTATTTATATACAAGTTGAATTTGGGCCGAGAATAAAAGCTATCGCCATATTTTCAAAACAATTCAAATAATAAAACAAGACTTCAACCAAGTGTATTTAAATGTTTGGTTATTTTGAAATGTGAAAAAGGACACACAATAGTTCTCACATTCATTAAATTCAAATCCAATTATCATTATATTCATTAAAAAAAGCTGTTACCTCAGAAAGACAGCGAGATCGGATCTCGTCTGCAGCATTCCTGTGTTGAGTTTGTATGTTCTCCATGTGCTTCCTTGGATTTTCTTTAGGTACTACTCTGGCCTCTTCCTACATTCCAAAATTATGCACTTTGGGTTCATTAATGACTCTAAATTGTCCAGCGGTGTAAATGTATATGTAAATGGTTGTCTGTCTATATGTGGCCTGCGATTTGATGGAGATCGATCCTGGGTGTACCCTGCATCTTATCCAAAGTCAGCTAGGATAGGATCCAGCTCACCCCTGATGAGGATAAGCGATATAGAAAATGGATGTATGGATTGATTGCACTACACACTAAAATTCTATCTTTTGTGAAACTGACTTTTTATTAAAAAAAAAAAAAAAATGTGCCTTTGGATATTAGGAGCTTAACTATTTTTCAGAAAGGTTTCTGATAATAAAAAATACTTAATAAGAGAGAGAACAACAAAAATACACCAATGCCTCTCTACACATCTAAAATTACAAAATAGTTTTGCTGCCACACAAAAAAGTCTCAGTGTCACATAAGTATGCATTACTTTTCATGTAATTATGTTATAGTAAGCCTTTTTGTTTAAGTTTATAGTTATATTTTTCATGTTAAGACATGAAATTATCACGTTATTGCAAGCAATAATAACTTCACATTAAAAAAGGATAAATAGGCAATGTTAAATGATGGATGAGATGTCAAGCAAAAATACTGCCCGTTTACGCGATTCAATTAAATTCAACTTAATGCTTGGCTTGAGACATGGTTATATTTAACAATTTTTGACCACCTTGGATGAGATCGTTATCAGTATGCGTACTCTAAGAAGGATTTTGAAATGCATGGCTAAAGAACTCCATGGAAGGCTCCATGGATACAAGCTTGTTAAGTTCATGGTTTACGGTGTAAAAAAAATATTGTTCTAATAATACATTTACACATAATTACTTGATACAATTTTCTGTGCTGTAGCGATGTGCTTCTCTATTAAACATTTCTCAGGAATATGAGCCTGGGTTC
The DNA here is from genome assembly GCF_024500275.1 of Phycodurus eques. NCBI lineage: Eukaryota > Metazoa > Chordata > Actinopteri > Syngnathiformes > Syngnathidae > Phycodurus > Phycodurus eques. The sequence continues at coordinate 14,115,474 of NC_084532.1, read as the reverse complement.
ACATAACCATTTTTGTTCTAGTTCTCAGGGGAGAACCTGGAGTTATTGGTTGGTCCTCATCGTTGATATATTTTTACATGCAAATAAAATTACAAGATTTAGAATCATAGATCGTAGGTAGACCGCATCACCTTTGTTACAGCTTTCTGACCATTCAAATACAATGGTATTGGTCTGTGAAGAAAAAAAAAATGTGATGTGGGAAATCTGCTGGCTGCAACCATGGCCATATGATCTACACATGGAAAGAGCTACACCAGCATGCTGAAACACCATCCTACCAGTGTTGTCTTCAACCCAACCATCTTTACAAATGTCTGTGTGCATGTACTATAGTTTTGAGTCTGTGTAAAGGTCTTGGCTTTCCAGCAGAAGATCTGCATCATCCATTTTTCAAAATTCAGCAGTGAGTACAAAGGAGTAAAAGTGGATTCAAACCAAAACTTAGGTACCAAATTTCAATAACCTACTTCACAAACACACACAGGACACGTTGTCAACAACATACTGTAAGGTATTCTATAGCATTATATTAAAGTTTAAGTGATAATCATCTAAATTAAGTAACACATTATATTGTTAATTTCCATCATTTATGAATGGCAAGAAAATATACCATTGCAGTGGGAAACAATGCTTGGCAGTTCCATATACAACAGGGTGACATATTTAGCTATTTGTGACGCCACTCTTTATTTGCTGTCTCCAACTGTGTTTGCTTTTCCACTCAACATTTTCACCAAACACAAGATTGTAGGAGGAAAAACTGCAGTTAATTCATGTGAACTCCTGTGTTATTGTAACGAAGACAAGCATTGACAGCAAGCTTTCTTTCAAACTGATGTTGAACACTTTTCATTTCTTTAAATGATATTTCAATGTCATGAATATAATCAGAAAACACTTTCTAGATTCTTGGTCGTAAGGGACAAAAGAAGCGATGTTTCATCTGTTGCTGGTGTGAGACATGTTTTTAAGCAGGTAAATGGAGAACCTTCTTGAGCCTTTCTAACAATGCATCCAGACAGACAATAGGAAATTATTAGGAACACTGGCAAGAGGAAATGGTTTTGTTGATATGGTTCAAAATATTAGTCTCCTCTGGGACTTTAATGTAGGCTTGCACTTTAAGTGTTTCTCTATAAATATGCTTCTGCCAGGAAACATACAGATTTATTCAATCGTCTTTTAAAAATACGTTCAATTAAGCAATAGGAGGTGGAAGCTGCTCATTTGGGACAGACAGGAAGGTAGCTGCTTCAAGAGCAGCTCAGGACCAAATTATTCAAAACAAATATTCATTAGATACTTCAAAACTGGAACTGTTGACTTGAGAGAGACATTTTAGTCGCCAAGTACTGCCAAAGTGAGCAAAGTGCAAACTGCTTAATTGTGCTCTGGCATCTTAGCTTTTTTTTTTGCGTATCCATATGTTGTGAATACAGGTATACTGTATGTGATTATGTCTAGATTATGTGTCTTTGCATGTGTGTAAACCTAACAGGTTAGAACATTTTGCCCAAAGGGATAATAATATTGTTGTTTGTTCTTCTTGCGCGTCACTGTATATTTGCAAGACAAAAAAAAAAAAAAAAACATTTTCAATATTATTTGCATGTTCTTTCAGTCAGGTTCCTCCTGGTTATCTCAGGAAGAGATTAAGAATTCAGACATAGACTTGATCGATGTGCTGCTGTGTTTAAAAGGAAGCAACAAGTGTGTGAGTATGCAGGGTGTGAGAAGGGAAAGGAGGTTGGGTCAGTTATTTTGGAAGCGCCCTGACGGAAATGTGTCCTAGCCCACAGAGGATGCAGATAATGTCAAATTGCACAAACAAGCAAATACTCGCTGTACATCCACATTGGTTATCATTGCATTCTGCAAAGATACTCGTAGTGAAGTCATTATTATTATTATTATTGTATCATATATTGGTTGAATAAAAATGTAATTAATTTAGGAGAACAGAATAAGCCGGAAGCGACGCCTGCGTTACTTCCGGTTTAGCATAATTTTGAGTTTAATCGTTAAAATCAAACTAATATATCTCGAAAAGGGCACCATGTCCTTTTTTATGTGGATAAAATTTAGGGAAAGTGACGACAAACTTTTTCATCAGTCTCATAATCTGAAGGTTGCTACCCTTTATGAAATTTTTAGTTCGAGATGACAGAGGTTAACTTAAACTCAGAACACACACAAAATACAACCAAGAGTTGGATTTTATAGTATATTTAATGAAATCTACAATGGATTTTGAGGGAAACACACAAAGGGGTCTAACTAAAGAAAGAAAATAACACTAATAATGATAAAAAGAAGAAAAATTGGCATACGAAAAGGGAAATAAAACATCGTGAGTTGGACTAAAGTTGGAAACGTGAGCGTTTACTGCGTCCAGTGCGGACGGGAGAGAGAGAGAGAGAGAGAGAGAGAGAGAGACCAAAATTGAGATTTTGTCTAAAGTTAGTAATTTCCCCAAAATTATTAGGCACTAATATTGTACAGTCTGGCAAAAGTTTGCCATGTCTACTCATGAGCGTAGGTTCAAGCTGGTGGGTGGTAGTCTCTCTCTGGGCGCATCTCGGGAAGCAAGGAGACAGATTTGGTTGAAGACGAAAAATATGTAGAAAAATAAAACAAGAAACAGAAGAGGCAGAAGACAAAAAAATGGTTGGTCGTCACGCCTCATAGGGGGAAAAGGACTGTGTCTCTTCTTGCCTTTTTTTGTGGCTCGCTGGCAATTTCAGAGCGATCACGCTTGGCTGGAAGCATACCTGGTACCTTAGGAGCAACTGCTCTGATCGCCTAGCGGTGGCCCACGGATAGGCTGGGAAGCCGAGTCTCCATGCCCAAGGCTCGCGGTTTCCGAGCCGTGTGCCTGAACAAAAGAAAGGGGCGGGGTGGCCCGCGGCCGCCCAGCCCCTTCGCAAGCTAAGAATCCAGCCAAAAACACAAGAGAGAAGGAAAAACACAAGAGAGAAAACCAACACCAGTACCCCAGGGGCGTGTCGAAGACGGAAGGAGAAGACCACACCCCTCAGCTTAAATCTTGTCTACAAATTTAATAAAATGGGTTTAAAAATCATATATTAATATAAAATAACCTCAACTTGGTAGTCTCTTTAGTCAGAGGTCAAGCGTATCAGACTTACTGTTTATACTTTAGTTTTGGCAAATCAACTGCTTATGGTTCAAATCACATTTCATGCTGCTTGGAGTCAAATCAAGACAAACAATTGTCAAAACCTTGCACTTGCACTTGTAACGTTGACACACTGAAACAGACATCAAGACATACATTTGGAAAATGTGATATCAAAACAGACATTTATCCTTGGTTAAACATCAAATGAGAGTCCCCCCGGCTCGACTTTGTAGTTCCTCTTGATGCCTGCGGGTGTCACCTTGTCCCAGCAATTGTTCTTATTCCCAGACAGGTGGTCCAGTAGAAACATCTGGCCTTTGATGCTTGAGAGTTCAGACTTCGAGGGTAGATGTTAATTAATTTAGGGTCCACGAGGAGTCTCCTTGGGGGCAGTCTCACAGCAGGGCCGCTTAGAAGAATGCAGTTTATCATGCCGTGGGGAGTCACTGTGTCACCTCTGTTTGCGGGGAGCAACGTCCGCTACATTATTATTATTATTATTATAGATTGAATAGAGGGGCGGAGCTGTCAACTGACCGCCCGCTGGCGGTGAGTTGGCTCCAATAGTGGGGAAGATGCCGGTCCGACCTGGCACGCCCAAACGTATTGGGAGGGTCTGCTGGGAACGTCTGGCAGAATCCCCTGTCAGAAGGAGTTTCAACTCCAACCTCCAGCAGAACTTCACCCACGTCCCAGGGGAGGCGTGGGACATTGAGTCCGAGTGGACGCGCCTACTTTGCTGAGGCGGCCGATCTGTGGCCGTAAGGTGGTCGGTGCCCGTCGTGGCGGAAATCCCTGAACACACTGGTGGACCAGCGGTGAGGGATGCCATCAAGCTGAAGAAGGAGTACTATTGGGCCTTTTTGGCCTGTGGGACTCCTGAGGCAGCTGATGGGTACCGGCTGGCCAAGCGGAATGCAGCTTTGGTGGTCACTGAAGAAAAAACTCAGGCATGGGAGGAGTTCGGTGAGGCCATGGAGAAAGACCTCCGGACGGCTTCGAGGAAATACTGGTCCACCATCTGGGGTCTCAGGAGGGGGAAGCAGTGCACCATCAACACTGTGTATAATGGGGATGGGGCGGTGCTGACCTCGACTCTGACGTTATGAGTCGGTGAGGAGAATACTTTGAGACCTCCTCAATTCCACTGAGGAAGAAGAGTCTGGGCTCTCTGAGGCGTGCTCTCCTATCTCTGGGGATGAGGTCACCGAGGTGGGTAAAAAGCTCCTCGGTGGCAAGGCCCCGGGGGTTGAAAGAGAGTCGCCCGGAGTTCCTCAATGCTCTGGATGTTGTAGGGCTGTTCTGGTTGACACGCCTCTGGAACATCGCGTGGACATCACGGACAGTGCCTCTGGGTTGGTAGACTGGGATGGTGGTCCCCCTTTTTAAGAAGGGGGACCGGAGGCTGTGTTCCAACTACAGGGGATCGCACTCCTCAGCCTCCCTTGTAAGGCCTATTCTGGGGTGCTGGAGAGGAGGGTCCGTCGGGAAGAATCACAGATTCAGGAGGAGCAGTGTGGTTTTCGTCCTGGCCGTGGAACAGTGGACCAGCTCTACACCCTCGACAAGGTCCTTGAGGGTGCATGGGAGCCCCCTGAGAGGGGCTGTTCGGTCCCCATACGACCGGTGTCAGAGTTTGGTCCGCATTGCTGGCAGTAAGTCGGACCCGTTTCCGGTGAGGGTTACAATTTCAATCAGAAACGCTATTAGATTTGTCATTGGATGATCGAGGATGTGGAGGCGGAACGTCCGCCTCAAACTAATTTACGCTTTATGGCGCGGAGCAGACAACTAGTTTTCACCTTACATCCAAGCGTTATAGAGTCAATGATCATCACCCAGCGCGAGTAGAAGCTCAACATAGTTCCTTCCGTTTGTCCTTACCAAGACCATTCACAAAAAATAAATACAAAATAAGTAACTAGAACTAGAACTATGAACTATGAAAATTTTGTTTGTTACCTGAATTGTTCATAAACAGAGTCTGTCTTAACCCGAGTTTCCACTGAACTGTATATAACGTACATTTCAGGTAGGGCAGGGCTGCTTTTAAGGGATCCATTGCAACTTTGAAATGCATATTCTTCAAATAATGCCAAATAAAACTTCTACTACGTCTACTACTGTACTATTTTCCCCCTCTCGAAATTTTGCATCCAGGGCAACCACCTCCTTTTCTCTCCTATTACATCACGTTCATATTTGGCCGTCGCCATTTTGCTTTGGAGACACCTCACCCTTAGGTGGTATACAAGAAGGCAAGGGGGAAGACTGACTTTAAAATGGGAAACATGTTGAAAACCTCTTCCCCTGCAATGGTCAAGCGACTGTGCGAGGAGACCAGTGTAACTAACCACCCTGAGATAACATTGTGGTTTGACCAGAAATTATGATGTGAGGCTGGATATGAAGATATAGTTGGGGGAGGTTTGCCTACAATTAAATATTCTCCATGGCTTTTTGAGCATCCAAAATATACAGTATGTCAACATTTATCCTCAACTGTTGTGAATGAAAACAGGTTGTTGAGTGATATATATGTACACGTTTTTTTTAAGGGGTAAGGGGGGTGGGTGGAGTTTTTGTTTCTACTTTGGCACTCACCACAAAGTTCACCACCTTCCAGCTGTGATATTAACTCTTCTCTTTTAGGTGAGACCACACGTGAAGACCTTTAACTCCTTGAAAAGTGAAACCAAGAGTATTTTTAGAAGAAAAAAAAACCCTCCACAGTACAACTTTTATTGCAGAGATTGATGATTCCCCAACTCAAAACAAATAAAAAGGGCACAAGGAGCAATTAATAATATCAGTCAACTCTGCAGAAAATACTGGAGTAGCATGAAATACCTTGATTATCGCTGCATTTTCCTGGGGCATCTGTGGACTAAGTGGATAAGAATACAGTATGGGCTGTGACTAGAGGCCCCAGGCCCAATTCCTCTGACCAGAGTAAGGATATGGGTGAGGGGAGTGAATGATCAGTGCCCCCCTCCACTGCCACCTACCTTACACCCCCAATTGCTCATTTGGCACTGAGGCATTGTCCACAGCTCCAGTGTGTCACTAAAAGTGTGCTCACACAGATCACAGAGAACTTCAGAATTTGGACCGTTATCATGCATGAAGTCACACAACATATCAGCATATCACAATATTTTTTTTTCTTTAAAATAGTGTGTTTCTACTTATTTCTATATTTACTATATATTTTTTTAACTACACACTGATAAAAAAAAATTAAATAAATAAATACATAATAAAAAAGGTAAGTATATTTTCATTTGGGGGCCGGAACAGATTATTCGCATTTCCATTCTTTTAAAAGGGAAACATTACCTCAGGTTAAGAACATTTCGAGTTACAAACAGGGTCACGAAACCACTTAAATTCGTAACACAAGGTTCAAGTGTGTTTCTTTTGGCACGAAGCATTGTTCCAAACATAAATTGGCCAGCACACAGTTTACAATGTGCTGATATGCTAGTAATATTTGGTTGAAGGAAGTCAATTAATTCATAAATACTTTAGCATGTTTACAGTAAAATGAGGGGAAGATGGCTATTGATTGATCACTCTAACACTGCATCAACTGCCTCACTCCAAATGGGGATGCTTAATGAAGCTGGAGCTTTTCTTAAGAATAATGCACTGGAAACCATAATTTAACAATGATAATCACCCTCTGTTAAGTGGACAACATGCACACAAGCTTGTACAGAGGCCTTCAATTTATCTGACCGTTTTTCATGGTGGTAATTATTTTGTTTCAATGAACAACAACAAAAATATTCTTTAGTCAATATCAGAGTTGGAAAAGAAGCAATCCATTTGTATAGTTTGTAGGTGATAAAAAGGTGGATACTTTATGTGCTGCTGTTCTGTCCACTGAGAAAAAATTGTGAGACAGCAGAATAAAATGACCTCATCTTTACAGTACCAAGATGGTCACCCCAATGGTGACCCAAACATACCGAGTATCACACAAGTCAGCACTTTAGAAAAGTAATTTCCCACTCATCAGTCACAAAAAAAGAAGTGATAATGCAGAATCGGTGAAAAAAATCCTCAAAACTATCAGAAAAAGCATTTTATCATCATTTTTGTCTCAGTGTAAGAAAACAAACACAATATTTCATAGCTGCTTGACAGTAAAACTGGTTATTGAATTTCTTATAGCTCAGCAACCCCTTCCATGGAGACCACTTTCCTATCAGGAACATCTGTACTCATCAGGCTATTATGCCTACTTAGGGTGGTGAATTACCGGCAGCCCATCAGCTAAGCAACGTCTGAATAGAATAAAATATGAATGCACTTTGCAGCCGATTTTATACCTCTTAAAAACCCATGTAGATAAATGGCTGTGTGAAACACTTCTAAGGCCAACTAATGTTGGAAATATTGAGCTAAGTAATTGAGGTGGTTTCATCAATAAGCTCCGGAAAGATAGATCATTAGAGCGAAATGTGATTAACACCAAAATTGAAGGGTAGCGAGGAAAGGCAGGCAGATAAATTGACTGAAATTAATTGAAGTGAATTACAAACACGCTGGTAGAATGTAGCCTCGGAGAAAATGACAAGCAAATTCAGTTGAAATTATTGCTTTACACAAATCACATATACAATTAACTCTACTGCATGTAGTTGATCGGAAGATGTGTGATCTTTTTATCTTTTTTTTCCAATTTGCCCTCTCTGACCACTGGATGCCTCTATCCTGTTCTGCTTCCGTCATTCACCTTTTGAAGCTTTTGAAGCTTTTCCGGGACCTTCACCTTTTCTCTTATCACTTCCTATTTGCCCATTCTCAAAACTTTCTCTTTATTCTCAACAGGTGAAGCTTAATGTAGTCTCATGGTGTATCGTTGCATGGTTTCTGTCATTTACACTTTTTCACCACAGCCTGCAAAATCTATCCATCTATTTTGTACGGCTTAATCCTATTCTGGGGCACAGTTGAGCTGCAGCCTATTCCCTAACACTTTGGGCAAGAGGCAGGGTACATCTTGGATTGGTCGCTAGTCAATCACATATAGACACATAACCATTCACATTCACGTCTGTGAATACAAGGCAATTTAGAACTGAAATTGCATATATATATATTTTTTTTTTATTATTATTTTTTTATTTTTTATTTTTTAAATTTACTTTATGCAGGGAAAAGCCCAAGAACCGGAAGAAAACGACATGGAAGCAGATCAGAAGTGCACGTGGCATGCTCCAGAGTGGCGTCCCTGAATAATCTCATGAAATCCAATAGAAGAGCTATATCAAAAAGTCTGCTTTAAACTGAGAGGTGTTTCTAATATTCTCTTAAATAAGTCAAAATATTAGTCACAACAACATTATAATATACTGTAGTGTAGGTTGACAGTATTGTTTCCAGTCACAAACTTAATGAAAAGTAAATACATCTTTGAGCGTCAAACAAAACTGAACAATATTCTCTATTCAGTAAACCTATAATCTCTGTGAATTCAGATTCTCTGATAAAGGTTTTCAATTGCATTTCATTTGAATGTGCAGATGTACCTAATGAAGGGTCCAATGAGTCACGTGCAATCAATTGGCAAATAATTACACAGGAAAGAAAAAAATGTGTCTGGTAAAAATGTATTTGTACATTTGTGGGCTAAGTAAGTAAGTAAGCAAGTAAAAAAAGTGTGTTTGCATGCCACTCATAACATCTCTAGTTTTTGGACCATGTTAGATTGTGAAGAAGCACTTAATCTTGTCTCCTGGGTGTATAATAAGTGTATAATAAGTGTTTAAAATTATACAGTGATTTCTTAATGTTAAAATGTGCAAGACTATGACGGAAAAATAAGTAAATGACAATATGTGTGTGTATGTGTGTGTGTGTGCGTGTGCGTGCATGCGTGTGCGTGCATGCGTGTGTGTGTGGACAGGCGGGGGATATTTGTTCTCTTCGAGGACCCTGGAGTAATCAGTCCGTCAACAGAGGTGGCGTCCGGCTAATTTCTCACCCCTCCTCTCTCTCTCTGCTCGTTCCCAAGACGGATGCTTTGGGTAATAAGGCTAATCAATACACTTCCTCACAGAACCACCCCCTGCCACCCCGACCTGCGACGTTATCATACATTTGTCATCCGGAAAGTCACTTTTCTTATCAGGCATCACCATCTTGTTTACATGCTTTCTTCACACACAGGCACATGCATACACATAAGACATCGGTATATTCAGTAGCCATAACGTTAAAAAAAATACATACATCCCACAGCTTAATTGAACTAACTTGTGTTACCATGTAGACACACACACTACTGCCTAGTTATACACACTGCACTTTGTATGTCATGTCAACACAGTAACAGCAGACACACTGAGATGCACTCTACCAAAGCACAAACACACACACACCTCCCACACAGTGATGAAAAGAAACATGGGAGCTCTGTGACAATTTACACATGCACAGTGGTGTCAGGCTCTATACAGACAAATTAATCAACAATGACAACAGCATCAGGGAGTTCTCGCTACTGATCCGCATCTCCACATGCTGTTATTTGCCCTGTAGGATTACCCCAGAGTCCCGGGACAACTGGCAAGCCCCACTTAATTAATTAAGTATCTGGGAACATGAGCTCAGGGGCACTTCGCTACCTGATGTCACCATTTTGTGCAAGAGCATCTCAGTTCAGGGCCCACATCATACAGTGTAAAATATGCATACCTACAGTATGTACATCTATATATAAATCTATATATATATATATATATATATTTGGTTGTTGTTTTTTTGTTTTGTTTTTTTTGTTTAAAAATGATTGGTTATTTACTTCGGCCTAAATGATTTTTCCCCATACCCTTTTGTAAAAATGTTTTATTTGATTCATGCAGATCAATCTTCTATATTTACAGGTATATGGTTAAGGAGTTACAGACTAGGAGAGGTTACACTTAACAAAAACCTTTTAATAATGTCTTAGAGAAAAACCTCTCCAGTTTCAAGCATCCATTTTGTATTGTACTTATCCTCATTAGGATCACAGGTGAGCTAGGGACTGACTATCCTAGATACTGTACTTTGGGCGAGAGGTGGGGTCCACCATGGACGAGGCGTTTGTCAACCGCAACAACCATTCACACCTATGGACAATTTAGAGTCTTCAGTTAATCTAACATGCATGTTTTTGAACCCCATACAAGCACAAGGAGAACATGCACACTCCACACAGGAATGTTGGAGCTGAGATCTCAACCCTGAACATTAGATAACATTACCAGTAGATTACATAAATTAGATATACTAACCATTAGACCATTATGCAGCCTCAGTTTAAATCATTAACTCTCAAATGTTTAAAAAATAGTTTTGCAACTTGTGGTTTTGTGTTTGCCATCAAAATAGTCAAGAACCTTCCCAGCCCCATGTTCTTATATTTTTATAAGACCACCATCCACCTGACCACCAATCAGGAAGTTCCCTGCGTCTTAGAAGGGACCTGGACATACTTTGTTCACATGTAGTACAAGCTGAGCGAGGTCTTTGTTTTATTCCTCTGAGACACAGATGCTGATTGGATGTGTGGGTGGCTCATCCCCGAGAGGAAGCAGCAATGGGACGTGGTGGGAGGTTGATGGAGTACCAGGCGATACAGTTGTTTGCCTTCAATAATGATCAGGGGACACAAGATGATATGGGAGCCTTTGATGGATGACTAATTTATCAGTAGCTGTCTCATCTTAATGATGGTTAACGATGCCCTGGGTGCTTCGACCAGGGTAAACTGTCAAACAGGGAGTAACGTGGCGCGTTTGAATGTTTATGGATCTCCGTGTTTTTAGGGTTTTAATGTGAAAAATAACAAATAGCAGCATTTAATCTCAAATACAGTAATCACTCATTTATGGAGGGCGTTACATTCCAGACCACTCCCACAACAGACGAAATCTGACCATACATTTATTATATCATTTATACATATTTTCATATAATTTGAGTAATAATGGTAAAGACACTTTCCCAAAAAGAAATACCCCAAAATAATCAAATTTAGCTATTTAGCATTTTTTTATGCCACCTTGGTTTTATATGGGTAAATGTGTATGCTGAAACAGCCACACTTAAAGTGCGATTTTCATAAACATGTTGATGATTTAAAATTTTAGACACTCATAGTAAAGGGAATCCTTAATGACGGACCAAATAGGGGTGACCCAATGAAATGCACTTCTTGCACCATGGTAAAGACAAACGTGCTTAACGGTAAAGACATAAACAGCTTCATAAAAATCATGTGATTTGCACAATTTACATGTGTTTCCCTTCAAATTCTGCGGAAAGAATCCTAATATTTAAACCCATTACACCCGTAATAACAGTAAAGACAAAACACTTTCACAAAGTCATACATATCTCCGAAAAAAAAACCATTTATTTTGGTGCTATTGTGTTAATGCAAAATGGCTGCCTGATCCGGGGGCTTCAGATCACAGATCCATCTGATGCATTGGAATTAATGGTAAAGACGCGTTATTAGGATTCTCACATAGTTTGTAAGCAGGACATGCCCTTCTCTAATATTACTGGCTCCAGGACACGTGCCGCTGCACTATGACTGGCTGTTGTATCCCTGTAGAAGACAAACTACTGCTTCTAGATGGGGAAAGAAGTATGTGACTTAAGTGTGTTGGTATTAATATGTTTCCCAGTAACACTAACCCACCCTAATCCTAACCTTAACCTATCCTAAACCACCTTAAGCCCCAACCGTAGCCTTACACCTAGCCATAACAAATTTATTTGTTTTTATGTCGTACAAATGTGATATATGTTTGGGATGGTCAACTCATTACATCTGCGTACCCTGCCCTTCCCACAATGCCGGAGCCAATCATTTTGCAGTGGGGCGTATTCTGCCTAGATGCGGTAAAGACAGCTTGAGTGACAAAGATGGAATATTTGTGAAAGAACCAAAAAAAAAGACACAAAGATTTGTAGACGTAAGTTTTCATCGAAAAGGCATATCAAGCAAAAGGAGAAAAATATATATATATTGAAAACTGTAATTCGCATGTTCAGAAAACTTAATTTGGGATACTCAAAGACATTTTAGCAATAAAAAAGTTTGAAAATAATACTTTAGAATATTTTTTCTTAGAAACAATCATTACCATTTCAGTGACAACAACTGCAAATAGGAAATAAAATAAAAAAACATTGGGACATGTCTTTAACTGTTATTGATAAAATTAGATAAAAAATACCCATATGTTTTAAAGCTTTATGTATAAAAACAGTAGTTACTGTATGTGCTTATGAGTGGCAGGTATTATTTTTGTTCAACTTGGGTTCGCCATCCTCTCATTTTAAAGTACTGTCTCTGACTGAATGTGTGTAACTTTAAAAGGCGGGGCCTCACCTGTTAAGTGCCGTGGGACTCTGTAAATCACAGTGTTGAGTTGGCTAGCTGTTGAATGCGTGTTGAATGACTCGGTGTGGCAAACTGCAGGCCATGTGTGAGTATGTGCTTATTTCGTTACTTTTATTGAATAAAGCAATTGAAAGTGCACTGGCAGCTGTGTCTATCCTTCTATAGGTGGAGGAATTACAAGTTGTTCTAACTAGCGGTGGCAGACTATATTAAACGAGCTAACAATGTTTACTTTACCACAGAAGTGCAGTTCTGTAATTTAAACTTTAATTTCATTTAAACTTTGAATATTCTCTTTCTTTTTTGCACGCTTTTCTCCTGGCTCACGCTTATTTGTAATTTTTAATTAAGAATGTTTGATTATTTTTGGCTGGACGACTTAGGACATCTACCTCACAGTTCTGAGGACCTGGATTCAAATCCGGCCTCACCTGTGTGGTGTTGGCATGTTCTCCCGGTGCCCGCCTGAGTTTTCTCTGTGTACTCCGGTTTCCTCCCACATCTCAAAAACATGCATGTAAGGATGATTGAAGACTCTAAATTGCCCATAAGTGTAAATGAGAGTGGTTGTTTGTTTCTATGTGTCCTACAATTGGCTGGCAACCAGTTCAGGGTGTACCCAGCCTCTCGCCCAGAGTCAGCTGGGATAGGCTCCTGCACGCCTGCGTCCCTAGTGACGATAAGCGGTACGATAGATGAATGAATGAATGAATTAATTAATTATTATTATATTTTTTTTTGCATATTTAGCGCACTTACAGGTTTTGGATCATCAACCCAATACTAATATCTCATGAAGATTACCAAATACGAAAAAAAGCTTTTTCTAAATTAATACATTTATTTATTAAGGGAAAAACAGATCCCAAAACAATCTGGCCCCATGTGAAAAAATAATTGCCCCCTCCTCCTTGTTAAATCCTCAAGCTGAGTTAAATTTCACTGGCCACACCTAGGCCTAATTGCCGCCATTTTTGTTGAATCAAGAAATCACTTAAATCATGATTGTCAGACATAATGAAGTAGGCAACACATCATGCCATGACCCAATAAAAAAGTGAGAAACAAAGTGATTTCTTTTGCAAGGTTTTTGGACTCGAACCATTGACATTATCTACAAATGGAGAAAATTGGTAACAGTGGTGAACTTTCCTAGGTGTGATTGGCCAACTAAAATTACTTGAAGAGTGCAAGGACGATCCAATCCAGGCCACAAAAGAACCCAAAATGACATCCATAGAAATCTAAGCTTCAATGGCTTCAATTACGTTTAATGTTCTAGACACAACCATAAGAAAGACACTTGATGATCCCCAAGACTATTATTATTATTAGAAATATTCTGTGGACTGGTGAGACAAATGTTGAACATTTTGAAAGGTGTGTGGCCTGTTACATCTGGTGTAAAAATAACAGCATTTGATAAAATGATCATCATGCCAACAGTCACACGTGATGGTGCCATCAGTTTGTGCCCTCATGCTCCTCTTAAAACAATTCTGCAAGAAGAGTGGGCCAAAATCCCTCCACACCAATGAGAAAGACATCAGCAGTTATCGCAAATACTTTATTTATTGCTGCTATGAGTGGCACAACCAGTTATTTTGTTCACGGGGCAATTACCTGAAAGGGCATGATTGGAAAGAACCCTAATCAGAACCCGAGCGGTGTTCTGTTATAGGACTTGCTCATCACGTATTGCCCCAAATGAACACCATGTTCAAACATAAGGCGGTCCATATGTGCACTTGGGATCAGGAGACCCTAGGCCTCAGTTCGATGATCGACTTTGTGGTCATGTCATCGGACTTGCGGCTGCATGTCGTGGACACTCGGGTGAAGAGAGGTTGTCAACCAATCACTACCTGGTGGTGTGTTAGCTAACCTAGTCTGACCTGGCAGACCCAAACATATTGTGAAGGTCTGCTGGGAACATCTGGCAGAGTCCCCTGTCAGATGGAGCTTCAACAAACACCTCCGGCAGAACTTCAACCACGTCCCGCGGGAGGCAGGGGTCATTCATTCCAAGTGGAACACGTTCCCCATCGTCATTGTTGAGGCAGCTGACCGGAGCTGTGGTATTCAGTGCCTGTCATGGCGGCAATCCCCTAACCCATTGGGGGACACCAGCTATATTTTCTTGAATTGTCTTTGTGAGATATTAAAATTGGTTTGATGATCTGAGACATTTAAATGTGATAGCTATGCAATAATAATTAGACATCAAGGGTCAAATACTTTTTAATGGTACTTTAATCAGCTGGTTAGGGTAAAAACATACTTAGTGTTAAGAGTTGCTTTATAAGATAGTAAGCATTTATGAATAAAAAGGTTTGTAGTCCCTTTTTAAACATCTCCACACTATCTGGAGCCCTCAAGGACTCAACAAGGGAATTCCAAAGACGTGGTGCCACTGCTTGGAAGGCCCTGGCTTGGAAGGCCCTGTCTCCCATGATGGTGAGTTCAGTCCTGGTGTGGAGAAGGGAGTAGGTGTTGGAGGACCGGAGGCACTTTGTGGTGGTATGTGAGCTGAGAAGCTCTTTAAGATATGTGGGAGGTCTGCCATAGAGACATTGGTGGGTAAGTAGGCAGCGTTTCTAGTGGATTTGGTAGCGGACAGGTAGCCAGTAGAGGGTCTGGAGAATTGGTGAAATGTGGTCGTATTTGTGACTCCTCGTCAGGATCCTAGCAGCGCAGTTCTGTGTGTGCTGGAGGTTCTGCAGTATCCTGCCTGAGACGCCAACAAGGAGCCCGTTGCAGTAGTCCAGCATGGAGGAGACAAAAGCATGGACCAGTCTCTCAGCGTGAGGTAAGGAAAGGGACAGGCGGAGTTTGTCAATATTTTTCGAGGTGGAAACAGGAAATTTTGGTGAAATGGCAGATGTGGGTGTCAAAGGAAATATGCGAGTCAAACTTACACCAAAATTTGTGACAGAGGAGGAGTGGGAAATGATGGGGGAAGACTGAGTTTAGTGTGGGGTACCGAATTGGCTCATTTTGGTTTTAGTGCAGTTAAGATGGAGGAAGTTTGATTTCATCCATCCCTTCATCTCCTCTTGGCACCCGTTGAGAGCTGTCGTTGTGTTTAAGAGAGATGAAAGATCCACAGTTGAGTGTCGTCAGCGTAGCAGTAACAGTGGACACGGTGCTTACTGATGAACTGGCCCAGTGGAAACCTATAGAGGTTGATGAGGAATGGCTCAAGCACTGAGCCCTGTGGCACCCCACAGGTGACTGTGTGGGGCAGAGATCTTGCATTCCCTATGGCGACATACTCAGTCTATCTGTCGAGTACGACTGAAACCACTTAATGATGGTGCCAGTGATTCCAACAAATGAGTGGAGCTGATGCAGGAGGATACTATAGTCCACTGTGTTGAAAGCAACAGATAAGTCTAGGAGGACGAGTGAAGGCGAGCCTTGGTCAGTGACCATGAGCATATCGTTTGTAACCCTAGTAAAGGCTGTCTCTGGACTGCGTGCGGTCCCGAAATTGGATTGGAATTTTTCATACAGATTATGTGTTACATTTAGTTTGTGTCTGATAGTTGCTGTCATGAGTTGTTTTCATTACTGCTTGATTGCTCACATTTAAATAAACTACAATAATTTTGCACTGTACTTCGGTGCATCTAAGCCACGAAAAAAAGTGCTTCAAATTAAACGACTAACAGCTTTAATGACCCCTCTACCTATTAATCCATTAAATTGAGATTCTACTGTATCGTGAACACTTTCCTTGAAATTAACATTGATGCATGCTTCTGCTGCGACTGACTAGTGAGGAGTTCAGCTTGTACCCCACCTCTTACAAAGACCTCAGCTCAGCCGCAACCCCAATGAGGAAATGTGGTGTTGAAAATTAATGGCTGAATGCATGGGAGAAACATTTTATTCATGCAATGAGTCAATTCAAACATCATTCAGTAAAAACTGTTGATTATTGTAATTTACTTTATTACCTGACCTAAAATTCACTTTTGTCTTGTGAACTCTGAATGCCACTGACAGAATATAAGCTTCAGTATATGATAACACCAATATTAGCAAAATAACAATACAACCATTACTATTTGTCATTGTTTGAACCTTTAGCCAGGAAGTACATTTGGTTTTAATAAGAAAACAAGAACAATGGGTAACTCTTATCAAACGTTCTGGATTTCTCCATGGTTTGTTGATGACAGCTTTCATCACACAGTTGTCCCAAGACCTCTGAGCTATTGTTCAATTAGCTTAGTTCTTTCTCCCCCCACTGGACAACAGGTGAGGCAAAAACAATTACACAACCTCCATTCACTCTTTTGTACACATTATTTTGTCGATTACTTTCTGTTTCAGTAGTAAATTAAATCCTTCCATGTAAACTTCAGTCAAACACCCTCCATAAATAAATATGTTGCAGTGGACAGTGTAGGGAAAAGGACATGAGGCCAAAAAGTTTTGGAAATTTAAAAACATCCCTCGCCTGCCTTTGAAAAGAGTGCTGGCGATGAAAATATGTAACATAAATAAAGCTGTGGACGCTTTGAAAGCCAAAGCCTTCCTTCCTGGCAAAGTCCTGAGTGGGGGGAAACACCCACTTCTGAGCCGTTGCTCTTAAAGTCCCAAAGACCACTCTGTCATCAGGGTCCCAACTGTTACATTCAAACACGCAAATGCCAGGCTCACTTGGCCAGCCTACCCTCTCGATCTGTCCAGCTCTTTGTCACTTTCTCCCCCTCAGCTATTTAATGTTGGACAGAGGCCTTTATTCTATATATGTTGGTCTAAAGACCCCCAAACACAGTCCAATTATTTCACATGTGTCGTGGATTTGGTCAGGAAGTGATATGACTCATATCCCTCCATATGTTCTTTACACTGCTCCTGATACCAGAACCTGACCGCCAGATGCAAGACAATGTGCAATGACAGGTGATTTCCCAACGATGAAACAACTCCTTGAAGCAAACTTTCTATGTCTGGAGCTTAGTTACTTCCATAAAATGTGGCAGATTCACTTAATGACATTTTATCAGTGAAGAAATTACTGGGCGGCATGGTGAGTGACTGGTTAGCATATCTGCCTCACAGTTCTGAGGACCAGGGTTCAATCCCCGGCCCCGGCTGTGTGGAGTTTGCATGTTCTCCCCGTGCCTGCGTGGGTTTTCACCGGCCACTCCGGTTTCCTACCGCATCCCAATAACATGCATGGTAGGTTTATTGAAGACTCAAAATTGCCCGTAGGTGTGAATGTGAGTGCGAACGGTTGTTTGTTTATATGTGCCGTGCGATTGGCTGGCAACCAGTTCAGGGTGTAACCCGCCTCCTGCCCGAAGATAGCTGGGATAGGCTCCAGCACTCCCGCGACCCTTATGATGATAAGCGGCTCAGAAAATGGATGGATGGATGGAAGAAATCACTGCTCACTTCATAACTGTCAAATGTTTCTTCATTCAAGTGTTATCCAATATTAACCCCCAAAAATATGCCTTTGCAGACATAATAATGCTCTGTTTTGGTTGGCACTGTCAGAGATGTATTAATTTTAATTAAATCTTATTATATTTGTAGTAGTTTAAGTAGGTTAGAACATGAGTTTATCTTCATCTGATGTTAGCGGTATTGTTATGTAACATTTTCTCCCTCTTGGGTAAATAAAACAAGTCAAACTTTGGAAACACCTTTCAGTACAATACTGTTTATCTCTTTACCATGCCAAATACAAGCAAAAAACACGTTGCTAAATTAACGTCTTTCTAAATGTGTCAATCATATTTAGTGTTTGTATCGTAAAAGCTAGATTTTTTTATAGTTTTAGCTCTTGTATTGGATCTCATTTAAAATTATGTAGAATTCCTCATAGGATGTCAGATTTTTTTGTATACAAATTGTTTAATTGTATCAGATATTTTTGACAATATAAAGTCAAATATAACATGTTAAGAATAATGTAACCATTCTGTTGTGTCATATTGGATTGAATTAAGTGACCTGAAGTGTTGTCAGCAATCCAGGAAGGATGAGGGCAGTAAGTGTTTCCCATAAGAGAAGGGCATGCACACACAGCTAAGAAACCGGAAAGTTTCATATGTAGTTTGTGTGCAACATCCCCCAAAACACTTTCTGTTGTACACCAAGCTTAACCTGAGGCACAAAGCAGTCCCTGCTTTGACCCTTGGTAGTAAGGTAACTAAAGATGTCTACAGCATCATGGCAAATAAAGCAGCAGTTTCTATGAAATGGACTTTTTTTTCATCCATCTGCTGAGATGTTGAACCAGATAGGTCAAGGGGAGAGACCATCTGTTCATCCCAATGGTCGGACCGCTGATGGACTCCAGTTAATTTCAACCAATTTCATGTTGCTCATCTGTTGAGTTCCACTGAACAGCCACCTGCTCAGTGTTTATCAGGCCGAGCCTAGAGAAGGTCTTCAAATTGAAATGTGTAACTCCAGACCACAAAATTGGCACATTCAGGACTAAGTGATAAATTGTATTCATCTTTTTGTGTGTTTTTAATCAACGTAGTTTAATTGCAAAGTTCTGATTTATTATTTGTTATTATATAATTCAATATTCACATACAGTGAAACCTTAAAAGTCAAACAGGACACTGGTCACCCCTTTATTCCCATAGGAAATAAAAATATTACATTTTAGGATCTACCAGTCATCTTCACAAAAAACAAAAAAACAAAAAATCCCATTTGCACAGGTAATCTTTTAAGTTACATTTGAACCAGTTTTAATGTAACAATTCATAATCATGTATGTGGTTATAGTTGGACAATGAGTTTTATTTTAATTTTTGCCTTTATAAAGTGCAATGGATTTGAAATAAAACAATCGGGGTGCATTTGAGATGTAAATGTGAGGCAGCAGATGTTCAGACACCTTGCCACTCTACTTAAATCTAATTATTTGATTTGCATTTGCAGGAATGATCAAATATAGTTTACACTTGCCATTTAAATTCTAATAATGGATGGGGGATAGAAATTACCATATGATTTGTGATTGTTATACTTGTTGGATGCATAAATGATTCATGATCAAGTTCTTGTATGTCAAAAATAAAAAAAGAAAGAAAAACAAAACGGACAGCAACCCCAAAAGGCCTTTATAGCTTCCTGTAAGACGAAACCATTATATTGCAACACATTGTCTTTGGTTCAAACTGAAAATGTGTGAGGAAGCGCATGGTAATCACGTGAAAGAAAAAAATGCCCTGTGAGAAACAGACGTACAAAATGAACCAGGAAATGGGAGATCAAAGCTTCTGAGCCAAGCTCCTGTTTGTTTTTACCCTTACCCTGGCCTCACAATAAAACACACTACAGACAGAAAAGGCAGATGACGCAAGGAAGTGCTGAAATCGGTTACGTCCCATCCTGAGGATCCCATGCCACTATCCCCATGTTAGGAAAAAGGCGCCAGGTAGCGTTTAACAGGAAAAAGGACAACCAGCACAATAAAGTCCACATCAGAGGAAACTTTCAATGGTCTGAGGCCCCGGGTCGTTAAACAAAGTGTGTATGTGTATATTAAATAATCTTATCTTTGTTTAAAATGGCAAACAAACATCAAACTCTGAAATGGGAACTATGGAATGTTTGTGTGTGTCATCAAGAAGGCGAAGTTGCGTCAACAGAATTCCAAGAAGTGGCATAGAGTGAGCTTACTGCGAAGAGCAACACAAAAAGCAGCACAGAGTCTTGGCAAAGACTGAATACTTAAATTGAGGGACATTACCATGCAAACAGCATTTATGACAACAATAACCTGGATAGTTTGTCTTCATGTAAATAGGATCATGAATGAAGAATGGGGTAGGTATGCAGCTACAGTAGTCATGCATATTCGCCTGTACTATACTGTAAGGTCAGATTTATTGGAATACACCTATTCGGTAATAAAATCAATTGTTGGGTGAGCAGTGGCTCATTTGCATCAAACAAGGATGAGAGAATGACAACAGACGGTATGACTGACTTTCTCTGACCTTACATTCTGTACAGGAAAAGGGACGCCAACATTTCATCATTGAAAGTACAATACTAAGGTTTTGAAGACAGAATAAAAAAAGAGAACTTGGAGGACTTAATGTCAGGCGTTTCATATTATAATCCTTAATGACCAAGTCAATAGATGGAATATTTGTGGAAATATTTCGAGATTTAATTATAGTTTTACATCGCACATAGTACCACGAGCCTCTTAAAGTCGGTACCATTTTCTCATGTCCATCTCCCGCTGATTTATACCACTAAGGTAAGACAGCAATGTCTTTGCACGGAATTCCATTTGTCTGTGCAGGCATGTGAACTCCAAAATCAATAGCATCTTGGCCCCATTTGACTCTGACCTCAGTCTTTTAATAGTGTTTTGATATGCAGGGAAATTAATTCTCCTTAATGGAGTATGGGGGTCAATGGACTTTGATCCCATTTCGGGTTAGGTTCCATTTAGCTTTTGTGTGTGTGTGTGTGTGTGTGTGTGTGCATATGTGTGTGTGTGTGTGTGTGTGTGTGTATGAGCGACATGTCTTCCCAGGACGACCTCTGACTAATTCCCCTTTGGGTTCAGTTCATAGGCACAAATAGCTACATTATGCAAGATTCCAGAATGGGACCAGTATCAAAGATTAATTGTTGTGTCATTAATGTGACATCCTTCTGAAAATGTCTATAAATATCCATCCTAAGGAGTTGAATTTGTGTGCTATTTTCTATCACACGCTCTGCAAATAAGCAATACAAGCCGAGCGGGCTCACGCGATAGATTCATTGGGAGCCTATCGACATCCAAATAAATAGAAGTTTGTGGAAGCTTCCCTGATGCGATATTGAAGCTGGCTCACAGTGCCACTTGTCTTTATCGTCTGTTTTTATTGATTCCAATCTCTCAGGCTGTTCCCATTGAACTGGGTTCATGAGTTGATTATTACAAGGATGGAAGTGTAATTGCCTTTTAGGTACACAAACGGCTATTTGCACTAATCTTTCGGGTGGGGTGGACCACAACAGTCCTGTGGCTTGAGAGCTATCAAGACAGTCAATAAGATCATAAGACAGATAAACTGTAAAAGTGGTGCTCTTAGGAAGAGTGTAATTATAACAGATATATCCAACAAATGTATAACTTCTTCAATAAAATATTATTTTTATTGATGAAGATTAGTAGTAAACGGTCACGTATAGTGGTCAGAAGATCTGGGTCTGAATCCCTGTTGGAACATCTCTATGCAGAGTTTGTATGTATGAGTTTTCTCCAAAGACTTCGGTTTCCTCACACACACAAATATGCTAACTAAAGACTTGAAATCGCCCAAAGCTGTGAATGTGAGTGTGAATGGTTGTTTGTCTACAACTTATATGTACCTTGCAATTGGTTATGGACCAGTCCAGGGTGTACTCCACCTCTTGTCAAAAGTTATCCATAATAGGGTCCATTTGCCTGCAACCCTAAGTGGACAGGCGATACACAAATAGATGGATGGATAAATGTACTTTCATTATCTGCAGTCTAAATTTCAGTAGCGTACACATGTGAATAAAATCTAAATGTTGAGATGGAAAATTAAAAAAAGGAAATTAACACTTACAGGCAACAACATGAGACTACAGAGATAAAAAATGAACAGTATTATCTCTCATATTTAATGTTTTAGCCATTCTAACTGAAAGTATTGTAACGGGTTTCATTTTGGATACTGTAAAAATAAAATGAGCAAATCTTTGTACTTCAACAATCAAAATGAATCACAGCGATGACCCTAAGATTTCAACATGTTGCTCATCTTCACTGCAATTTGTTTTATATCATTCTCTACATACATGGTAACAATCTTGTAACAATTTTTCATTTGCACTCTGATAAAAATCAAAGCCCACCCCATTCTAACCTAGTCATCTCTTTGTAGGTAAAACAATCTGCTCAGTGATCCACCACATTTCGTAGCCTAAACATGCACCTGATGTCTTGTTTTTGGTCTTGTTCTTCTACAATGTGGGTCATCTTTTTACTCTGTTTGCTTGCTGGTCCGGCACGCATCAAATAGGACAAGTCGGAAGACAACTACTACTCTCAGAGACTGAGCGCAAAAGACACAAAAGTAGACGCAGTGATCAGCTCTACTCTCCTTTAAAACTCATAATCGGTGAGAATATGACTTTTAGAGAATATGACTATCTTCCAGCAGTGTTTAAGATGACTAAAAATAACAAAAAGTGGGATAACAAAGAGCAATGGATGGGAGCAGAAGAGATGATGAGTGAAGGCCCAGGCAAGCTAGAGACTTCCTGTGATGAAAAGGTCAGTGGCACCTGTAAATCTGAGCAGCTACAAGAAAATCAGGTCAGGCCTTAAGGGGGAGCATAGTCCCTGCTCCTCCAGTCTGGTGTGTGTGTGTGTGTTTGTAGTGCACATTAGCACAGTATTTAACTTTAAATGTCTCCTCCAATATTAGGTTCCATATCCTATGAAACCTCTTCAAAACCCAGAACTATTCAAATAAGAGGTCTGCAAAGGTCTGTAATTTAAACAGCATTTTCAAACAGAAACATGCATGTAAATATGCGAGTAGACATGCAGTTTCCTTAACAACCTCAAAAGGAAGCTGCAAATGGTATTGTCAATTGTAATTTAGGTAAAGTGGTAAAAAGTAAGTAAGTGAAGCATCTACTTTAGCATTTTTTTATGAGTGCAATCGACAAGGTAATATAAGGGAGCATTGTATGCACATCACTGCTTTTATTGAGAAACTCTGGACACTGGAAAAAAAATAAAAAAATCATGTCTATTAACCAGCCTCTAACATAGACCACTAAAATATATGCTGTGCAGGTGCAAATGCATGTGTGTGTATACCATCTTGCCGTAAGTGAGTGTGTGTGTGTGTGTGTGTGTGTGTGTTTGTGTGTGTGCGTGCGTGTGTGTGTGTGTGTGTGTGCGTGCAGTGCTTGTGTAGATTTACTGCCTGCCCCTGCGAGACAGCTGCATGGAGCAGGAGGGCTTGGTCAAAACTGCTTCCTCCGCCTGGAACCCAAAAGGATCCAAACTGCTGAAAGATACCTGCTCTAAGAAGACAGAATACTTCCCCCTCCAGATGATGTCCACATTACGCTTGGCTGCCATAGCACAGTGATGACCAACATAATTTACTAAATGTTGCAGTGAGATAAAATGTATCTACAGTATATGACTGTCTGTCTGTACAGTCAGCAATTCCACTTAGATTTTCTCTGAAGAACCTTTCAAAGACCACATTTAAGGTCATTGTTACAAAAAATTGTGACGAATCAGGCCCAGTGCCTTTCAGCTTTAAAGCCACATAGATGACATGACATAGGACAATGCCCAGGTACAGATGAATAGAGGGAGCTGATTGGCTAAAACAAGGGGAGAAGAACTAATGAGATCAGATGGAGAAGTTGACATGACGAGCAGACTAATATGAAGGCACAGGAAAACACTAAACCCTAGAAAAAAGAAAACAAAGACCCACTCATAACATAATCCATAACAAAGGATCTGTTCCAGTGTCAAACCGAACACAGACCGTGACACAAAGATGATTTACTCAGATGTTTGAGCCAAGATTAACGGTCAGATCAATAGGTTTCATGGCGATCTTCAACAAGCGCTCCAAGATTATTGTCCTACTTATTTTGAATGATCTCTGACAAAGGGCAGTTTGCTGTGCAGCTCTGTAAGTATTTGTTTTTTCAAAATATTTATTTTAAAATACATTTGACCCAGAATTTGTGAGGTACTAGATATATCAGCTAAGAACAGTAGTTACATGTCCCTTTTCAGCACTATACTAGAGTGATCTTCAACCATTCAGGAATTATTTCTGTCAGAGCAAGAACCTCAGTGGTTTTGAGCCAATAATTTTGGCGGTATTTCATTTTTGGTGGTCTGCACTTCAGCTCCTGGTAACAATTGTATGTTGTACTGGACATACTGTATCAGTGTCAGCATGCCTTTCATATGTACACACCGCTCCAGTAGTCACTGTCCTTGTTATTTCGGAAGTGGCATGTGTTTGTCTAATAGAGGCTCAGGTTTCTTGGGCTTCCAGTACAAGTCTGCAAAGGAGCTGTGATGGATTGCAACCCCAACAGACGTCCGCTACCCCCACCCTCAAAGTCCTCCCCACATTTATTTACGAGCATGGGTGAACTGGCTCCCAAAATTGTCTGACTGTTGAAATTGTGTACTCACATTATCATCTTTCTTTGTACACTCTGGCCCAGGTAAAGGAAACTATGTCAGATTGAATTTTATTCTGTAGGTGAATATGAATCTGACATGCTATGCATCATTTGATAATTGATAGAGCAGGTTAATTTCCTTGATCAAAGGTCAGACACTTTGATATTCAAGTGGTTCGGCTGGTGGATTGGACTTCGACATGCTGAATGTTTATAAAATGAGAACCTTAGCAGTCATGGGACTCTGGCCAATTAAGCACATTACCACTGTTTTATTCTAATAGATGGTGATTTCATTTGCAGACATCCACATTAAGCCTGATGAATATTCATGAAACCTCTTCTCCCAGTCTATCAAGTGCATATTAATTTAGGAAACGTGTGTCTGGAGTGCAAAGACGTGACCACATTTCCCTCTTGCCTAATATGCAGATGATGGTCTTTTCAGCCTTGCACGATCCACAGAGGTGCGTTTGATATTTCATTGATGTGAATGACGGTGAGGGGGATAAGAGGAAAACAAATGTATAACATAAACAAAACCTACACTCAATACCCAAGTGTGAACTCTCCAGAGGTTATGCATAATTTTGTTGCAGTGCACCTTACCTGCACAACTCTCATCGCCTGTCAGCGCCCAGCGCGCACACCACCAGATGCACAGCACCAGAGATATAAAGACACACACACAGCCACACGCTCCACTCCAACATGTAAAGCAAAGCATCAGCAAAGAGCTCTGTGGTCAACCACAGCTTCCACAGGGGAGATATCTTCAGCTTGTTTCTGACCCAGGCTACAGAGGTGTTAATTCCCCTCCTGAGTTGGCAGAATTTTCAGGGTAAAAAGTGCTGCTATCCTTGATGGATCAGCACTGTTGCCACCAGTGACTGTTTTCTTTCAACTTAACGTGCACCCTGAATAGCTTGTGTCTCATTAAAGCTAAGATGAAAATTATATTGGATTCAATAATTTTCCTTTTGGGATGTTTGCCTCTTAGGGTTATTGGTGATGTAAGGGATCACATTGCTGACTTTTCGGCTTGATTCCCACTCAATGCCCCATTCATAATTGCTCAGAGATTGACTGGAAACTATTCAAGGTGAAACTTGAATCAGTTGGGTTTGCCTCCAACCCCTTTGGCCCTGGACAGGTTAAGCTAAAAGGAAAATAGATGGAATGTGTTTTCATCTGTAACAATTCATGCACCACCACACCCCCTTTTTTTCACCTATTGTCTACATAATAAAGGCAAAACAACAAAATGATAATAAGGGAATTTATCCAAATCTCAAATGTGAATAATCTTTATAGAATAATCGGAATTTGTTGTGGAAACACAAACCATTATGTTCAGAAGCAAGTAAAAAGCAATGTGGAAAGATTCAATCACAGGTAAATTTCCTCAAGATTACCCATAACATGGCTCACTCGTCCCGCCTGCATGCATGTGGAGCCTCAGAAGGTTTCTTGGCCATTCTGACTGATATTGGCCCCTGGAAGCTTTGTCTGTAATACTTCTTTATTCACAGAATAGAAAATAAATATCTCACTATTAAAAACAAATAATTACAACAACAACAACAACAAAAACGCAACTGAGTGACGGGTATGGTCCTAACAAAACAGCTGAAACCCCAGGTGTGGTGTGGAAGGTTTTCTGTAGCAACAGCCTGAAAAATTATTTTGAGACACGTCCAGTCAAAACGGATGAAAATCAACTTCCTGGAAAAGCATTTCAAGGTCTTTTTTTTTTTCTTCTACAGCTGGGGGCCCTGGTGTGGTGCGTTAGGCTGCCTGGCCCGACCAATCAGTGTGGTGGCTCGTCAACTCTTTAACATTTGACAAATCACATTTGACCTGACGACAGACCATAAATTGAACCCCATAAATGTGTTGCCTTTGGTGTAAGCGTGAAAGACATTTTGTGCCACTATCCTTATGGAAATAGCGATAATTTGAATAGTAAGTATATAAATGAAATTCTGCGCAACCACTCAGACAAACAAACTGTAAATCCTTGTAATTTTGGTTTACTATTTCCGCAGTCTCCTTTCCAAGATTAATGCACGAATAGCATTTGTACATACTGAAAATCCTGATAATGTTGTAATTTCAGCATCATGGACTAAAAAAAATGCCATTTCTTAGACAAGCCTTTTACGGTAAATGTTTCAGTGTTAGTATTTATTGTAAAGAACATTTGTAATGCACTCACATTTCCTTTAAACGTATTACCAAACAATTTGAGTGTTACTAAAATTAATCTAGGAAGTCCTGTCCCATTTTTGGTGGCTGTTACTGACCTCTCTTTGACTAATTGCCCCTCACACCTCCTCCGAGTTATTACAACTAGTTGATCTAACTTGGGACATGCTCAAGCCTCCCTCCTCCATCAATCTGGTTTACCTAACCGAACTGCTGTCTCCCTTGTCACCGATAAGGAAACAGAGCAGTCCAGTAAAATGCCTCTTCAGCCCACAGCACCACTGGGTGGGTCAGCAATTACATTTATTATTGCAATTATGTTAGAGCGCATGAGGGTATAATAATCGAAATGGAATGGGTCCTATGCTGCCCATTTGTTTAAATTGATGGAGCATATTTTTGTCGTGTCCTGCTTTGACAAATGTGCTAATAATGTGGATGAAGAATGTCAACGTGTCTTTTATAATTAAAAAATAATATTTCATTTCTTCATTCATTCATTCACTTATTATTATTATTTTTATTAGTCTTTTATGTTCGGTTTTTACTGTGCAGTTTGTTACAGCAGCATTTTTTTTTTAATGTACGCAACAAATGAGTTGAGAAAAAAAATGGCATTTAAATTTGAGAGCCTTTATTGACACCATACTGCCATCTAACGACAGACAGAAAAATGGCCACACTCTGTATACAAGTACAGTATTACAAAGTTAGTCTGGTTCAGAACAAAGATAATGAAAGTTGGCTTTGGCCTTGATCCAATTTACGGAACGTTTTCAACCATTGTTACCATTAAACACTCTTCATCTGTGGTAGTAGTGCTATACAAAGTGTGTTTGTTTAAATTGTATATGCAGCTTTGTCAATTCCAAGGCTGGCTTTCAGTGTACTATTTTGACACTTATGATATTTAATTTGGAAATCCAGAAAAAGAATGATAAGATAACGTTTGCAGACAGGACCAGCAAAATATTAGACAAGCAAATGATTTTCCACCTTTGTCCCACACGTCTGCACTGATGGGGCACCCTTGACACAGGGAAAATAAATTATTTATTTTTACTTTTACTTACTTATTAAAATTTAGAGAACTCGTTACATTTTCCAGCTTTAAACGGGCACATTAGTCATCAATTCCAACAAACAGACACTCAGATACGTGTTGAGCCATTCAAAATTTACACCCAAATGTTTTAAAAAAGGACCATTTATTTCGTATTTTTTTGTTTTGTTTTCAAGAAAAATTGGTAATAAACCATCATTTCATTTGATTTGTTTAGCAAAACCATCAACGGTTCACTTTTTATCAGACTTGTATTTGTCATGTAATATGTTTTGTGCAAACCTATTACAGATACAGTACTCAGTAACCTGAAAAACATATTGTGGCATAAATTGTTTACAATTAAATAGCGAAAATTGACTTCTCGGTTTCGGACTATTCAAGACTACCTAAATAACATGTCACATGAAGTCAGACTGTTCAACCAAAATAACATGTCACATACATAATACACATGTTGAACACACTGTTAGCCAGTTAGCACGAGTGTGTACACCTCAGAGCAAAGAATGCTTTACTATTACAAAGCACTGCCCTATAGCGCATTGCTGACTATCAAGTTGAATTGACTTCGAGGTCACATTACTCCACACACCCTACACTCATGGTTTAATAACAACATAGTGCCATAGTGCCATCAATCCACCATAAATGTGAAATAATCATAAATGTTAAATAACACATGCATTGAACAAACTACTGGTAACGTAAAATGAACGTCTATTTTCTGAAATAGTTCAGATTTGCAGCCATCCATCCATTTTCTGTATCGCTTATCCTCACTAGGGACACGGACGTGCTGGAGCCCATCCCAGCTATCTTCAGGCGAGAGGTGGGGTACACCCTGAACTGGTTGCCATCCAATCGCAGGGCACATAGGAGCAAATAACCATTTGCACTCACATTCACACGTATGGGAAATTTAGAGTCTTCAATCAACATACCATTAATGTTTTTGGGATGTGGGAGGAAACCTGAGTACCCGGAGAAAACCCACGCAGGCACAGAGAGAACATGCAAACTCCACACAGGCAGGGCTAGGATTTGAATCCTGGTCCTCAGAACTGTGAGGCAGATGTGCTAACCACCGTTCCGCCTGGAAAAAACTTTCACATTTTATTGACTGTATGTATGCCGCCGTCTAGAGGTTATGAAAAAGCTGTACACTTTAATTCCAATATGCCACCGCTACCTAGAGATTATGAGAAAGGTGTACACTTTCAATCTAATATGTCACCGCCACCCTAGAGGTTATGAGAAAGGTGTACACTTTCATTCAAATATGCCACCGCCACCTAGATGTTATGAAAAAGGTGTAGCCTCCACTTTCACTCAAAGATGACCGGGGTAGATATGACTGCATATATGTACATTTGTGCATATAAGTTTACATACCCTGGCAGAATTTTTGAATTTCTTTTTTTTTGTTTTAATACGACTGATGACTGAACAACAACCATCATTAATTTATTTATGCTTATGTTTTGTTTAATGATAATGCTTTTAAGAAATGCTTGACAGTTTAATTTGAATCACATTAAAATAAAATTAAATGTGTTTTGCCTGGCCCTTCGCCTTTTCTTTAAAGAATTGTACCCATCTTACAAATTCTGCCTGGGTAATCAAACATATGAGCACAACTGTTTGTTTTCTCATTTACTAAATAAAAGTAGGGCTGTGAATTTCAAAATAAGAGCAAGTAAATAAAAAAAGTATTACATGTTCAAATAAAGTGCTTAACTTCTGAATAATTATTTTGAAAAAAAAACTAACAAAATAAAGATAAAACGTCATTTTGATTATATGGGTAGAAGCAAAAGAAAGCATACATTTAAAAAATGCATTATACATAGGTAGAAGGGTTTTCCAGAATATTGAGGTCAACTTTGGGGGTGCTTATTATACATTGGTGCGCATTATACATGAGAAAATTACGGTGATTGGGTGGTACATTACACTTGTCACATTGGTCTTGCTGGTACTGCGTTGGAGTGGAGATTAGCCAAAATAAATAGCAGGATAATTAGCACGTGTTTATAGAGGAAAATAATTTTATATAGAATGCTAGACAGCTGTACAGTGACTGGAAATTAATTAGTACGTCACCTCTGCTACGCTACTTCAGAAAATGAACCTATAATTTAAAAGTACATTCATATATAAAATCTTTATCAGATAAATGTAGCAAGATAGGCTGTCAGCGCTACTTTCCAGCTCTAATGCCACATAGAGCTTTGGCCCGACAACCCACTTCCGGGTTTCGTGCGTTTGCTTTCGCCACACCAACGCAGGTATGTCGTAGGTTGCTGTCTTATTACATGTTGTGTAACAAAGTGCTTTAAACCTCGTAAAATATCTTGACATGCGTTTTCTTTTAATTAATGCAACACCTGACGCTGTGCATCCAGCCTGTCGTTGCACCTTACAGAGTGCCATAGATCCCTGATCTTATGACGCCCTTTAGCATTGAAGTCACGCAACAAAACGAGCTGACCCTTCTCCAGTGGGTCATCTCTGACATGTTGATCATGGTTCTTCTTTCTGCAATCTGCTCCGCTCTTCAACCAATCTCTGGCCTCTTTGAAAGTGATCTGTAACCAGATCTCGTGCTCCTGCATCCACTCATGGACAGTGCCACCCACCGGCTCCTGTACTCTACCCGGCAAAATGTCAACAGGGGGCCTGGGCTCCTGCCCAAACAAGAGGAAGAAAGGAGATTCACCTGCTGACTGGTGGGGTGCAGTGTTAAAAGAGTACAGGAGCTGTGGCAGGCAGGAGCTCCAGTCGCTCTTCCGCTCAGCAAGTTGTGAAGCATTGTGTTCGAATTGACCGTTGCCTGCAGGGTGGTATGGTGTTGTGCGTGACTTCTCTATTCCATTCAGCACACAAAGCTGCGGCCCTTGTCAGAAAGGACCCAACCCGGGACGCCAAACTTTGAGAAGCATTTGTTGACCAAGACACAAGCCACGATCAAAGCTCTTTGGTCACGTCTGGGAACTGCAATTATATATTTACTGAAAACGTCAGTAACAACCAGGACTTTTGCTAACCCGTGATGGGTAGGTTGCAGCAAGGTGTAATCTATGGCTAAGATCTCATTCGGCCAGGCCCCTGAAGCTACGGGCTGCCAGCTGGGCGTCTTTAGTGACCTGGCACCTATCACAGGGTTGGCACCACTCAGCCACATCAGAAAAATTGTTCTGAAAGTTAATTTCTATAGGTTGGTAGCTCTGCGGTCATAGACATGAATGCAATTTTACTAATAATTGGCATACTTTAATAACTAGCTAATTATGAATTAATTTCTTAATAATTGACGGATTTTATTTATTTTTATATTTTAGTTAATGTAAAGCACTTTGTGTTGCTTTTTTTGTATGAAAAGTGCTGACAGATAAAGTTTGATTGATTGATGGATAATTGAACAAAAATACATCCAATCATCGTCAGTGACCACGCAGCAACTTCTCTCAACCTAAAGATTGAGTCAAATGTGGCACTTGCCCCAACATGGCCGTTTGACACGTCTTTATTGAAAGACCTTGACTTTTATTTATTTGAGGAAAGAATGGGTTGACTTCTTGAAATTCAATGACTCCCCTACCATATTCCCATCTCTGCTGTGTGAAACCGGTCGACTCATATCATAGTCTTCGTACCAAAAAAAAAAAAAAAAACACGACCTAAAGTAACAAAATGAAATTTAGGGGGAAAGTAAACATCTCACAGGAGAGTATGCAATGAATCCCACAGATTTGCTCAAAAAACAACTCCAAAAGGCAAAACATCAATTAGACAACGTCATAACAAAAAAATAATAATAATTTATAGAAGAGTTAAGATACCTTTACACCAACTTTGAGTACAATAATAAATCGGGCAAATTTTTTGCAAAACAATTTCAACGTGATAAAGAAAAATCATTAATTACAGCCATTCAAGATTTAAATGGAAACTGTACACAGTCACCGCTAGAAATAAATAAAATATTTTACAATTATTGTAGCAGCTTATATGCATCTTCGAAAGATGGCAATCATAGTAACGGGGGGAGGTGGGTTTCCACGAGGCTCCTGGGGCTGGGCCCCTCTGGCTGGATGGCTGCTCGGGTGGGGGCACCCCTCTCATGCCCCATGGCTGCTCTCCTGGGTGCCCCCCTAATCATTCTCCTGTTGGGCGTCCTTTCCACCATGCTGGGGACACTGTGGGAGGGTAGGATGGGGTCAGCAATTACAGGTCACTTCTGAAGGTTATTGTGCATGCGAGACGGTGTCAATTCACTTGCATGTTTCCACAGATACTCACCGCTGGGACTTATTCGCTTGGTGTGGGGCCATTCACTCATTGCGATAAATAACTCATAACTATGCCAACTTCCTGGGTATCCCCTCACTTGCACTCTATTTCTAAAGATGTTTACAATTTACAGAGCCACTCCAAACACACTTCAGTTGTACAGCCGGGTCCACTACCTCTATCCTGCATGCTTCCCCTCCTGTCCTTGTCCTGTCCAGTCCTCTTCTATATTGTCCTGTCCTTCCTACACAGGGTGTAGCACTACTGCCAGATACAATACAACACTCAAATCTATTGTATGTCATTGTACTAGGCATATAATTATAATATTCCTCATGTTTATTACAGCTAATGTCCTGCCTTTAGTTGTCTTAACTTCCTATAAATTATTGAGTTATCTTTTCACTGTCCTTTTTTTCCCCCTTTAAAACTTCAAACTTTAAAACATCTAAAATTACAAGAATACAAAGAACCACAGTAGCAGCTTAAAAATTCCACTGTGGCACAATAAAACTGTTCTAGCAAAAACGGGATACAGATCCTCCTTTCTGTTTGACCAAACAGCTAAACAGGACTGAATAAATCAATCAATCAATAAATCAATAACTAATGGAGAAGTTCAGTGTGAAAAATAGACAAGGTAAGTGTAATGATAAAATTTTGTAATTGGGACAAAGCCTAAACACATACAGTACACGGAAACTGTACGTATGGCACTAGTTCAGAAGACTCAAGTGCACAGACAATTGTACACAAAAATCGTGACGAATGAGGTGACACATCTGACCCTGCTCTGCAGGTTGTAGGAAGGTCATCAAATCTCCTCTTACGTCCAATTTCGTCCCTCCTTTAAGGGAAAAAAAATATTTTATTGGCTCTGTGATTAAATGTAGATTTGCAGCAATAAAACAGGTCAGAAGGTGAAAAATGTATGAAGGTGTCATCTGAAAAATATCAAGGGGCTCATAAAAACACATTGCAAGCAGCTGCCACTCCCCCAGCTTCCAATTTCCCCCAACCTTTATATTTGCTTTACATTTACTGAAAAGTATAAATGATCCCTTTCCACTGCCATCCAGTATAATTTTAGCATTCTGAGACAATGATTGTTTTATTCTTTTGATGACTCATAGATTTACACAAAAATGTGAATTTCTGCTATTTCACAAGACTATATTGCTTCTGCAGGTATTTCCCTATCGTGAGAGCGGCCTTCACTGCCAGCGGGGTCCTAAGAGAGCTTGGCCGCCCATGTGGGACCCATTAAAAGGGGGCTGCAGTGGGTGAGAGGGTACAGAATGTGACGGTGGTAGGTCAAAACGCTTTGTGACCAAGGAGGGCTATCATTTATTGTAATTCAGGTCCTGTCAGGCTGAAGAAGAAGGAAAGTGAAGTGGTGTGGTGTGCGCTGGTTCTCATCTATCTAAACCCCCTCTCATCACCCCACCTCTCACAGACAATTGCTGTGTGGCTGGATGAGCTGGACAAAGGAGCCACGGTCCATGCATCTATCGATTCATTTTAATATATCCCAGCTGACTTTGGTTTAAAGATGGGGTACATCCTGGAGTAGTCACTAGTCAATCACAGGGCACACAGACAAACAAAACATTTACACTGACCTACACTCCTATCTTGGGCATTTTAATTTTCAATCAAACAAGCATGTATGTTTTTGGAATGTGCGAGGAAACCAGAAAACCAAGAGAAAAATGTGCAATTTCCACACAAAAACCATAGAGACCATACCAGAGAGAGAAAATGGCCAAAAGACAGACATTAGTGGAGAGACACTGTTGCTGCCGACCAGTGTGAAGGGAATGACTGACACAAAAAGGGTTGAGCCGAGGATCAAACACGGAACCTTACTGTTAGGCTAGGTGCATGTTTTGTGCTTGCGTGGGTTCTCGGGGTACTGCAGCTTACTCCCAAAATCAGAAAACATGCTTGTTTGGTTCATTGGACAGGAGGACATCCAGGGTGTAGCCCGCCTCTTGCCAAAAGTAAGCGGTGATAGGTTCCAGCTCACGACACTGAACAGATAATAAATAACTTTGGGTTCTATTTTCATGACAGGTGTAAATCCGGCATGGCAGATGGCGTAAATATGCGCGGAGGTGGGTTAGACCGGGTTTTTGTAATTTCGCGGATGTAAAAAAGGGACTGTCTGCCTTGCTGTGGGAGTGAACAGAGCTGACTTCATTCGCCACCAATTAAAGCGGCTCCTTTCATTCCCTCTAAATATGCCGCACTCACAGTCTCGCATGAAGATGTCTCTGTGCAGAAAAGGACCATGCGAAATCGCAGCTATGCGTGTGTGGAGCATGTCATTGCTCTTGGCTGGTGTTGCAACAGACGATATGGGCGGGTATCAAGTTTATTATACTCAACAAAAATGAACGAAATAACTACAATTGACAAACATTTTTGTAAATGAAATAAAGACGAGAATGTTTTTTAAAAATATGCTAACGAAAGCTACATTTTACATTTAGTTACTAAAACTACTATAATCATAGCAAAAATGTCCTCTGTTTTAATCTTTGTCTCATAATTTCATACATGAGCTTTCAGCGTTGATTATAAATGTATTTATTTCAGATAAATATATAGACAGAAGGGCTACGTGAGAAAGGTCGAACAGTCATTTGGGAAATGTAGTTCACTCACTGTGTGTCGCCTAGAAGTGACATCATCAGGCAGTGCTGTGGTATTGACGTCTCGCCAGACCAAGCACAAGTTTTGCCTTGAAGCTAACTTGTACGTCCTAGCTGTGTTGCTACGTGTTGCGAACAGAAACGGCTATGATGGCTACCGACCAGCTAGTGCCTTCAGGGAACCTGCACGTTTATTTGTCTTTTTGGGAAAACTCAGAAAAACTTACAACTGCCGAGAGTCTCTCTGCTGTTTCCTGCCACGAAAGGCACATGTGAAAGCAGACAAGGAGTTTGTCTCACTGACACAGCAGATGATGGAACTACCGCAACAACAGGACAATTTCACAGCACTACTTCAACAGCAGAAAAACCTGACAAGCTCTGTGACAATAATCATTGGACTCAACAACAACAAAACAGACTGGGTGCACTTTTACTGGAGATACAGAAGGTAAAAGCAATCTTAGTTTCTATCTAACAGTCACAAATCTGAAAGTCCACTTGAGAAGTTTGCAATTTAACAACAAGGTAAGGAAAACATGCAAATATTTTTTTTTATACAAATGAAAACATATAAACACATTTTTAAAAAGGCCATACGACAGCATGTGTCTCATGAAAAGTTTTACTGTGCGTTGTGATGCATCTAATTTAACCTTAGAAGTAATATTATGCACTGCACTTATTCAAGTTCAAATTCGAATTTTGTGGACTGTTGTACAGTAACTGTAATTGATTTGTGGATGGTTGTTTATCTTTTAGAAAGTTAAAAATATTTTTTTTAAATGGGATTTTTTGTTGTTGAGTTTTTATCACACAATACCTGACGTGATCTTTTTTTTTTATCTCACACTTGACAAATCCCCAAAACTAACACTGAAACTAATAAAAACTAAACTAAAATGAAGCATTAAAAAAAAAATTAAAACTAACAAACCTGCTGTAAAAAGTAATTCAAACTAAATCAATTTGAAAAAGAAAAGTAAAATTGAAATAAAATCTAACTATAATGGTATCCTTATTAAATACAGTATGAGCTGATGTTAACCGATATATATATATATATATATATATATATATATATATATATATATTCACATTTACATTACATTTACAGAAATTGAAATTTTAGTCTTCAATTAACCTACCATGCATGATTTGGGATGTGGGAGGAAACCCACGCAAGCATGGGGAGAACATGCATACGCGGCACAGGAAGTCCCGAGCCGATCTGTTCGAATCAAGATTCGAACTCAGAGCCTATCAATTGTGAGGCAGCTTATTAAACATTTCGCAAATGAAACTATAGTTACTAAAACAGAGGTCTTTCTACGTAAATGTTAGCCTAAATCTTCATCAAAGAGGAAAGTCATCTTTATTGTGTTACTTAAGATGAAATCTCATCACAGTTCATTTTCAATTCAATTCCATCAAACAAAAATCCATTTCTGGTAATATCTTACTTGTCTCACAATAATTCCATACTTTCCTTTATTTATGTCCTCTTCTTTATTTATTATACCAGAGACGCTCTTGGATCAACAGTAGTTCTATAATAAAACATGCCTGTAGAGGACAGCATCTTCTTCTTTAAAACAAGGAGCGCAGTGGAAACGCCCTAAACTGTTCTGTTGCACTTCAATATTCATTGAAAGAAGAAGGTATAGCAGGCACGAGCCTTATATGTAGCACTGGCATCTGTAGATCGAAAATGCTGCGTGTGCTTGGCAACAATATAGAGACTGACTTCAATTGTGCAGTATTTCAAATATAGGCTCACGTCAATCATTCTTTTAAAGGTCTCATCAACCAGACGTTCAAGGGCAATGAGCTGTCTGTGTCTTTCCACATGGGGGCAGTGTTTAGCCCTGGTGTCAGATTGCCCCCCACGCCCCACCCCCAAACACCCCAAAAAAACAAAACAAACAAAAAAAGAAACAGGAAAATATTATTTCATTAAATAAACCATAGCACAAAGTGTCACACTGAACAAGTGCCAACATTCAGCACTACAGATGGAAGGCCTTTGTCCAAATCCCAACATGTGATTGCACAAACTCAAGTTTACACATCACTTGTCACGTCTTCGTCGACTTTGTTCTTCAGTCAAGTGAGGTTTGAGGAGAAACCAACGCATTCCCCGCCCAAAATAAGTCTTTGCTTTGAAATGGGATCTTAAAAACAAGAGGTTGGCACTGACGCACTCTCTAATTAGACATCCTACAGATGCCTGTGCACAAACAGGCACACACACGCACGCGATATAAAAACACAGTAGAGATCAAAGACACCGAAATTATAACATTTAGAGGACACTTACATCAGCCTCTGAAAAAAGTGACGTAAAAAATGTTTATTATTATTATTTTTTTTACGACGAAGCGATGCCACTTTGTGCACTGAAAACCATGAATGCTACCACACGGCTCGTGTGCGTGTGTTTGTGTGTGTGTGTGTGTGTGTGTGTGTGTGTGTGTGTGTGTGAGTGCAATGCTGGTTGTCATTTTCTATCTATGGGCTTTTTCAGCCAAGTGTCAATGATCAGCGACGCAGCCCTCGCCATCTTTTCTCATGCTGATGTTCTTCATTTTCCCCCCACAAAGAGCAAGCATCACACATACAAAGGACGTCTTCATGCAGGCCTGTAATCCTCTGTCTCTGTCCCCTCTTTCTCAAACACACACACCATTTGAGTGACTACAAACAGTCATTCTTGTGTTGTGCATTGACATATTCACACAGTAACGTGAGACAGTACCATCTTGCGAGTTTTCTACATATTTGTGTATCATTTGTAAGTACGCAGTGGGTATATCCAAACATTACCTCATTGTCTCATTGTGGCATGAGGCTCACTTGAAAAGGAACTGATTTGTGTGTTTGTGTTTTGGGTGTGTTATTATGGTAAGTTATGCTTGTTGAAACTTATAATTACTGAGTATTGTTTAATTTTTAACATTGTGGGTAAGATTTATTCCTTTTTGGTAACCAAGATTTTTGACAATTGCGTGGAGTTTGGTAAATCGATCAGTCTCGATAGCATTGTTAATTTTGTTGCATTTCTTTGAAATAATGAAGCCACGAATGAATTTCATTACTTGCCAGAAACAGCAGAGTAGTAATTCAGCCAGACTAGTTTCCTGTCCAAATGGACTTCAGATAATGTCAAAATAGAAAAGTACTGTCGCATAAAGAGAGTGCAATGTTTTCAGGTGAATTTAGCACAGTAATACCTGTGTAATTTCAGATTTGAAACATTTGGACTCGATGTTTTGAGCTGCTCGACTGACTCACAATGGACTGAATTCACCCTTTGACATAACGTTATTGCTCAACAAGAATAAGTATGCAGTTACTTTGATGTGCATTTGAATTTAATGACATTTGGACAAATCTGGGTCCAATGTCTTTCCGTGTGCTCTTCTGTTCTGGGACTTATTTTTATATTCTTCACACTAATAATTTAATATTTGACTAGTGGACTATGAATTGATAAAAAATATGTTTCTTTTTTTAATAGAGATTTCATATTTTATATAGATTTTAAAACAATCTATATAAAGTATAAAACATAGATTGTTAATTCCTGATTCATTAATCAAGGAAATTTAAATACTTATTACTAATGGGTAATGCCATAATAGATTATTTTTCTTCTTCTTCTTCTTCCTTTTATTATGATTATTATTAT
The DNA here is from genome assembly GCF_024500275.1 of Phycodurus eques. Classification (NCBI taxonomy): domain Eukaryota; kingdom Metazoa; phylum Chordata; class Actinopteri; order Syngnathiformes; family Syngnathidae; genus Phycodurus; species Phycodurus eques. The sequence continues at coordinate 14,076,795 of NC_084532.1, read as the reverse complement.
TTTTATTATTATTGTACTTGTGAGTTGACAAACGAGAACACATTTTGGTTCTAGCTGCGGGCTATTGATGTCAAACACACATTTACACATGCTGCGCATTCACCGAATCACCGTCCCCATTTAAATAAATCAACGCATGAAGCATATAATTCTCCATATAAGGGCAATTTGAAGGGACATTATGGCCAGTTTTAAAATCTCATTAGCAGGGCAGCTGCACTTTGCACCCCATGCTGATGACTGGGGCTGTCTTTATGTTTTGTTTTTTGTATAAGAGGCCCCAAACACAAAGCTTAGCTCCCACCCATAGCCTTCCCAACTACCCATTCCCCGACTATAGCCCAGCATGTTGAAAAAAAAATCGCGGGGAAAAAAAACAAAAACAAACAAAAAACACTCATCCACTCAAAATACAAAAACTAAATTTGAGCCGATGGTCATGAAAGATTTTTGTAACCATGATGAACATTAAAAGGTGAATTACTTTTAAACTTGCACATGTTAATGCTCCATTGACAGTGTCAGGAAAAGGAAAAATAAATAACACGTCAACAATAATGGTAACATAATTTGATTAAAACTCTGCTTTACCCTAACTGCAGAACATGTTACTACATGACATAACCGCAGTACTACAGTGATACATGTTTTGCAATGCCCTAATTATGCTGTTGACTAGGTATTGAATGTTGCTTCTTCCATCTGAAGCATTTCCCATAGAGCTTATAGTAGCTGATCAATTGAAATTCTAACTGTATGTCATCTTTTTTAAATTTACTTTTAAGGGGAAATCTTCTTTTGTTCAACTAAAATGTTATATTGTTCAATTTGAATACATTTTCTTTCACACAAGTAAATTAACTGTGATTGAAGCGTATATAACATTTGTTTCCTAAAAATAAAAAAAATAATTGAACTGGAATCATAAATCTATATTATTACATTCACTCATTCATGACTATGTTTACACAACGTCATTGTTTTCCACTTGCTGACAAAAATATGTGAAAAAGAACATTTTATACCCACGCTCCTGTCTCAGAGTATTCACTTTATGTTAATAATACACTCAGTAAGTAAACGTTGTGTACACCCTAAAATATGTAATCATATGACGGCCACTTTGTCTCACCCTTCGATGGACCTCATTTTGGCATTGTCAGTATAAATTTGGTGTTAAATTGTCAGTGTTGGGAGGGAAGAAAAGGGGGCGAAAGAAAAGTTGCATCATTCAGGGAGGTGTAGAATTTAGCAAATACATTTTATAAACAGTTCCAAATTTTACAGCCTGTGTT